>NC_069394.1:41754469-42057500 GCF_027475565.1 Acinonyx jubatus | reverse complement strand
ATGATTTATTTGCAGACAAATATACCCCACAGTGCGGTTGTTGGGAACACAGACCCCGGAGTTAGACTGGTTGGTTTGGATCCTGGCTCCTCCAGCAACCTGTCTGTATTCCTCTGTAAAGCAGGGATGATCATAGTACTTACCTTTGAGATTTATGGGGTTCAATGAGTTAATAGTTTGAACAGTGTTCGTCACATAAAAATTCATTCTGCCACCTTGTTCCCTTAGTCAGAGCTTTCAGCACTGTCCTGTAGAACGTCTCCTTTCATCATCCCTGGCGTTTGGAGGCCCCCATAATACTCAAGAAGCAGCCTTCACAACCAAGCGAAGCCGTGAGACAAAGCCTTTATCTGAATGCATCAAGGCAAAAGGCACTAATGCTGGGATTATGCCAGAGGAGGACTTTAGCCCCTCAAACAAATCTTGCCTATATTTCCTCTGTGCATGGACATAATTCCACTAATGAATATCACATCCTGGATCATAATATTGCTGGAGGGAAACCATAGTTTATAACCGCAACTGCCTAAAACCACCACGCCACACACATTTGATAGATTTCCTCACAAACGCTCCTTAGAAAAGGATTGGAGTGTATTTCTAGATAATTCAGTGACATTTTAGCTGCCCTACCTGAAATGGTTGACCCAAAGATCTGCTTAGAATTTTTGCTATTTGTTGGGGTTCCCCTCAGGCACAAAGACTAAATTCAGACAGTTTCTATGGCAACTATCTGTGAGGCCAAGCACATCCTTAGCAACACAGGTCAAAGGTTTTGTGGGAAAGGGGGATTTTGAAAAGCCACCACCACTTGCTTTAACCATGGACCATCGGCAAATACAGAATCAGGGCCGCTGGCCTTGCTGTTTACGGCTAATGCCTTGATTCACCACAGCCCACAAAACACAAATCCCTCTGCATCCTGAATCTGTGTCCAGCCGGAAGAATAGCACGAAGGCAGCTAACACTTACTGAAAACCATTTGCCATGCACAGGCTAAGACTTCTATATGCGTTACCTTATTGATTTCTCATAAGAACCCTCTGAAGCAGGTACTGTTAAAATCTGCCTCTTAAAGATCAAAATTCTAAAGGTGAGGGTTAAAGAGGTTAAGAGACGTGCCCGAGATCACACTGCCTGGCTAATTCTACACCCATGTTCTTTTCATAAACATAATGAGACATCTAGTATCACTTAATCCATTACACATCTTCCCAAAAATTCAAAAACCTTTTTCTTTTTCCTTTTTTTTTTTTAAACTCTGCTGCTCTTCCTCGTCAGAAACTGATATGATGCCCCCTGCTCAGAGGAACATTAGCCTAGGAGATCTAGTTCCTACAGAACACATATTCCCGTATCGTACCATCTCTCCTCATTTCCCCGCTGACCTTCACCTTAGCAGTCTCCTTTTTTAAATTTTTTTTTTAACATTTATTTTTGAGAGACAGAGCAAGAGCGAGGAAGGGACAGAGAGAGGGAGACAATCTGAAGCAGGCTGCAGGCTCCGAGCTGTCAGCACAGACCCTGACGCCGGGCTTGAACCCGCAAACTGCGAGATCATGACCTGAGTCAAAGTCGGCACTTAACTGACTGAGCCGCCCCGGTGCCCCAGCAGTCTCCCATTTTTTAACCAAGCCAGGTGTTATGTGTTGGATAGTGCCCACACCCAATTTGTATGCTGGAGTCCTATCTCCCAAGGACCTCAGAATGTGATGTTATTTGGAGATAGGGTTTTTACAGAGGTAATGCGCTTAAAATGAGGTCATTAGGGTAGGCCTTCATCCAATCTGACTGGTGTCCTCATAAAAAGGGGAAATTTGGACACACAGACACACAGAGAGGGAAGACAATGTGAAGAGACATAAGAAGAAGATGAGCATCCAGAAGCAGAAAGGAGGGGCCAAAAACAGACCCTCATGACCCTCTGAAGGAACCAACCCCTGCTGACACCTTGATTTTGGATGTCCAGACTCCAGAACTGTGAGATAATAAATGTCTGTTGTTTAAGCCACCCCATCCGTGGTGCTTTGCTTTGGCAGCGCTACCAAACTAATATACCAAGGAACTCTGCTTTTGACTAAGAAAGGCACTGCCATTCCAGGACAGAGGTGGCCTCAGAAAGGGCTGTCTTCAGTTATTATACATGCAGTGCCCCTGGCAGGCTTCTCAGGGCTCCGTTCGAAGCTTGATTGATTCTCCTGCTGGGCGCCAATTCCTCCAAGAGGCATTTTTAGACACTCTTGTCATTCCCCCTTTTATCTGAGTAAGGACGTGGAATTTCCAGATCCCAAGTCTCCAAACCTTCAAGTAACTCAACACACAATCATTGATTTTCTCCCCCTTGCAAAAAGCTAGAAAGGCAAACCTTAAATAGAGTTAGTCATCGCTCATCCTTCACAGAAAAAAAAAAAAAATGAAGCATTAAGGGCTTTGAATTCAAATAATTTACCCTGCTCAAAGGTTGAACTATGCATTTCTAAAGAACAAAGGAGGTGCAGGAGGGAAGGACTAGAAAATTTGTTTTCATAGGTGATGTGGGCAGGAAAGGATGTGACTGGACTTCATAATACTGCCAGGACCCAACAGCATCATATATCCTGTGTACCATTTCTTTCATCTCTCCACTGTATATTGCTAAGAGCTCCATAAATTATAAAGCAAGGCCAGATATGAATAAAGATCAGATTAAAAGCCTGCTCACACCATTGTTCATCAAGTGATGTTCAGATCAATCATGCCCATCTTGTCGGTCTTGCTCACAAATCTCTGGCACCAATTACATCTCTAAAGGTCTAGAAAAATCACAGGAAGATCTGACCAATTTGCACTCTTGACAAATTAGGGACCCGATTAAAGCGGCCATTAATAAGCTAGAAGTAAACAGGCAGGCATAAAAGCAGGGCCGCTGCCTCATCCTTCAGACTGATTTAGGAGGAAGGAAAGAAGAAAATGAGGGATGGACGCCCACCCCCGGGCACACAAATAGAAGCACTTTGTTCTCTCGCTAAGCTTTGTAACGTAGATATGCCAACATTTCAGTGTATGAAAATCTGGATTTACACATCTGCAAAACTGAGAGTGATTATTTGTATCAATAGGTTCGTGGTCAAGATAAATGGACTCACGAAAGGTAGACGGCCTCCCCCAGGACTTAAAATGCTTTTAATTTATGTGATCAATTTAAATACAAATGACTACTGGAATCAGTCGTACTAAAGAAGAAATGAGCTCTAAGAAACATTTTGAGACATGTGCTTATGCCTATTCTTGCCTAGCTTTATTCCACCCAACACTCCCAGGAAGGGAGTAAGGGAAGGGCAGCAGGAGTGAGGAGCCCTCTCCTCAGAGTCGCACAGGATGCCCCATCCCTGAATGAGAGGGTGGTCAGGGGAGGTCAAAGGGAAGGGAGGGCCCCAATGGGCATAGATGGATGCCTAGTCGTGGTGCTTGCCTGACATGTCAGGCAGGTTGGCTGTAAGACGTCAGTGTTGCCTTCCCTGCGATGTGCAGGTTGACACCTCAGAAACCTCAGGAGGCCACAAGGGAAAGATGTGCTTTCCTCCGTATCTGTCAGAACATCGTAAGGGCCTTCCCTGGCCTAAAGAGGAGGCTAGGAATCATTATTTCTCATAAAAGATGGCTGAATTGCTTTTGACAAAGTGCTTTCTCATGATACAACAGTGACTTGTATATTATAAAGGACACAGACAAGCATTTGCCAGTATAATAAAATCACACATTCTGGCCTTAGAAATTCCTTGTGAGGTAAATCTAAATTAGATTTCATCCCAATGGGTTTGGACACAGAGATTAAAACAAAACAAAACAAAACAAAACAAAAATCCCTAAAACACTTGTTGTAATACTAGCTCATTTATAAAGTAGCCCCGAGGCAAGGGTTCTCATGACAAAAATGTACAGACATGCTCAACTATAGCAGGTTCACTTTCCAATCCCTGAATTAAATCATAATTGGCGGCTGGGATGAGTCAGAGAGTAAAAGAAAAATGAATTTAATTCTATCTTAATAAAGAATACCATGCCACTATGAAATCTCTCGTGAGTTTTTTTATAGTTGAAAAAAAATTTTTTTTAATCAGCATTTTATGAGCATTTACTAAGTCAAATGCTTTGGATAACTTATTTCATTTAAATAGCACAACAATCCGGGGCACCTGGGTGGCTCGGTCAGTTAAGCGTTGGACTTTGGCTCAGGTCGTGATCTCACGGTTCACAGGTTCAAGCCCCACGTCAGGCTCTGTGCTGACAGCTCAGAGCCTGGAGGCTGCTTCTGATTCTGGGTCTCCCTCTCTCTCTGCCCCTCCCCCACTTGTTCTCTGTCTCTCAAAAATAAATAAATATTAAAAAATAGTAATAATAAATTAAAAAAATAAATACACAACAATCCTATAAGGTAGGTCCTGTTGTCATCCTATAGGGAAGGAAACTAAGCTCAGAGAGGTTGAGGAAGGGGCACCAATCTGACTGCACAGATCAAGCACAGCACCCTCCCTAGGATGAACAGAAAAGGTGTTCATCCTTAGTTTAAACATTCTTTAAAACTACAAATCTACCATTTTGACTTCTCTTTATCTCTTTGTCAAGAACACAAGTCTTAATATTTAAAAATAATTAAAATATGGTAAGAAATTATTGATTCAGAATATCATGGACGAGAAAATTCCATATGTCAGTCTTTTAAGAGAATCTTTTAAGAAAAATTAAGTTTTCTTTGTGCCACATACACTAACCGAGCATAGCTTGGGCTGCTATATAAGCTTAAGTGAAAAATCAACTTTTTTTTTTATTACTTCAACCACTAAGTAAATATCTGTTTTTATTACATTTATATTTACTGTACCTCAGTAAACATTGCTATTTGTTGTCACAAGTAACAAATAGGTAGATAGATACTCCCGTAACAAACTGAAGTACTTTTTCCGTGTTGAATCATTGAGTAGACCACAGAATGAGCCCCAGTCTAGGCTGGAGACCAAGGATTTCTGAATGAATGCAATTTTATGCCAACAGTTAAATCTATAGATTTTTATCCATGTAAACTAACACCCATAAAAGCACTTATTTGTGAGCCTTTGGAAAAAGAAGCAGGATGATTCGTGCTCAGCTTTCCTTCTCAGAGTCACCTCTCTTAACATGGAAGAAAAGTGGGGGTGCATTCTCCTTTCCAGGGACTTCTAAGTTGAGTTCCTGCCAGCATATATTTTGCTTTTCATAAAAGAAGGGAGGAGGCATAGGAAAGGTAACCTTCATCTTGAACAACAATGACTTTTCCCAGGGGTCACTGAGGCAAGTTTCAAAGGATGCCACACCCACTGAAAAACTGACACAGTTGACCCTTAAACAACTCAGGGGTTAGGGGCACTAAACCCCCGTGCAGTCAAAAATCTGCATACAACTTCTGACTCCCCAAAACCTTAACTACTAATAGCCTACTGTTGACTGGAAGCCTTATGATAACAAAACCAGTCAATTAATACATATTTTCTATGTTTTATTAGATACTGTACTCTTATAGCAAAATAAGTTGGGGAAAGAAAATATAAAGAAAATTATAAAGAAGAGAAAATACATTTATAGGACTGTGCTGTATTTATTGAAAATATTTGTTCCTAAGAGAACCCACAGAGTTCAAACCCATGTTGTTCAAGCGTCAACTATATACAAAACATCAGAGGGGCTTTTAAATGCCTCTCATAAAAACATACAAACAAAAAAGCAAAGCCCAATTGTTTCATCATTCTGTTATATCTTTGGATTTCATGTCCTTAGAATAGAATCTGTTACTCTCTTGCCCAAAATGCCATTACTGTAACATTACTGTTGTTTTTCCCTAGGAAATGAAACAACAACTTTTCAGCTTGACCTGAATCATCTACTTGACCTTTTTAATGGACAGGAGAGCCAACTTTCATTGGACAGCTACCACATGGCAAGCAATGTACCAAATTCTTTATAAGCTTATCTAATTTATTCTCACAACTGCTTGGTTGGGCAAGTATCTCCATTTTATAGATGAGAAAATTAAGGTCCAGGGAGCTTAAGCAATCTGCTCAATGCCTGCTGGCTGGTAAATGATGAAACTGGCCTAACCCATCTGCCCAACCCTGAAGACTCATAAACTATATACCTTGCAATCTGCGATAAACCCTTACTCAGTGATTCTTTTTTTTCCTGGTGAGAGCTAAATGTCATCCATTTTTCTTGTCACCTAAACATGTGCTTTCTTTCTCTTTGAAAGGATTTTTCACTTGCTATCTAAGTTTTTGAAGAAAAATAAAAACAAGAAAATATCAGAGAATGTATTGCTCTTCTAATCTCCTGTTCAGCATCCCCCATCAAAGACAGCATCTGTCCCGCAAAAGTCACCCATAATAAAGAAAAAAACAAGACAGAGGCAGAGACTGGACCTTTGAAGACACAATAGGCTGTACACAACTTGACATCTCAAAATAATCACTTGTTAGCAGATGGTACATCTACCAATGAGGTGGAAAGAAACACCAAAAGCTGACCAACACATACAATAAGTCTTGCTTTCCCAAGACTTGCTTGCAGGTCTGTCTGTTTCCAACTCTTTGTTTGTTTATTTGTTTGTTTTTGTTTTGTTTTTTGGTTGTTTTCAATTCTTATATCCAATACTTTTAAGAAAAGGGTTTCTTTTCTCCTATGCATTTCCCCTCCCCCACTGTGTCCCAGACAGTCCCAAGAATCCTAAGTTTAATCTCAGTCTCTGAGAAGTAGATAGAATGCTCATTTTTTGAAGACCACATCTGAGAGAGAACACTTTTTAAGAATGAGATTCCAATTCTAATTTCTGGAAAACAAGAGCTCCAGAACATCTTAGGTCTAGGCGCTCTTATATTTTAATCAGAAAGAATGGGTATAATACTCATTTAAACATCCCAAAACTTCATATTTTCTTTGTTTACACTGCCAAGCTTGATTCAACCAAAGATATTTCATTAAATTTATAAAATAGAGGCTAATTAAAAGAAACTGAGAAAGAAATTATGCTCCCTAAGCAAAACTTGTCACACCAGAAATAAGCTTCCCTTCCCTTCCCAGCTACATAGCACTCTTCAAGGAATAAATTTGTCCAGCAACTTAAGTACTCTCCCTCCACCATCTATTTTGTCATTCTTGAAGAAGTACATTATCAACATAGTTAAGACATGTCAACCCTTACCTTTCTGTAAGTAAATAACAAAATGGCCGTTAAAAGTTATTTTCTTCCATTCAGCTGTTGAGACTCTTGCTGGGGCTTGAGAATCTCCCTGGAGAACACTCCCTCCACACTGTTCTGCTTCCCCAGCCTCTCCCTTCAGACTTCAGTCAAACATTAACCATCCTATTAGATAGGTTTTATTGACCGCAGAAGCCATCAGATGTCATAAAAGGTATCATTGTATTCACTCCAGAAAAGAAGTGGGCTTGTACCAAAAGACGTTAATTCATACTCAATACATCTCCAAACAAGTATCTGAACTTTTGAATGTAGAGAAGTAAATTAGAAGACAAACAGAAGCCAAAAAGGGGAAACACTCTATGTATTCAACTGCTCCATGACATCAAGACTGTTTGTCCATATTTTGTACACCCAACATTTAGCATAGTGTCTGTACAGAAGGCTCAATCGACAAATTTTTGTCAATTCCATCGCAAACACAGACAGACCCACAGGGATCCACGTCTGAGCAATGACGCAGTTCACGGATAACCAGCCTCAGGAGACATTAAGAAATAACTCAGAAGGTGTGACCAAAGATGCAATCTGGCAGTACCCGCTTCTGCAATTCAAGGGTCCTCTTCAAAGTCGACATGAAACAACCAGTAGTAGCCTTCCCTCCAAACACAAACAAGTCCTTATTTTTTTTCTCCACAATTGAATAGATTTACCTAAAAATCAGGTTACTTCTTCCACTCAAAATGAGGTTTCCAATTAAACAATAAAAGCCAATAGCCCCAGATTTCTTAAGTCAAGTCATCTTTTAGGCTGATTTCTGATTCCCATCCTTCAGTCACTCTGGGAATCCACACTGAAGAGGAGAATCAATGTCACTTTTGTGTCAAATGTGTCACACTTTATCCGGTTTCTGTTGACTTTCTGATATTCATTTCTGGGCTTCTCCTGAGCTGTGTTATGCTTTCCAGTTGTCTCTAGGTGTGCATCCAGTACAACCCACTGTCTAGATGGACTTCCTCCTTCTCAGATCCCTTAGGAAGCCCATGGTTGCTGTAAGCCTTATTTATCTTGAGGACCTTGAAAGTGAAACCATCTCGTCACATGCCAATGGTTAGCATATTCAGTGGATCAGCAGGTCTAGGAAAAATCCTTCTCCTTTGTCTCACAGCCAACATAACTATGTTTAAGGCAATGAGGTCAGTGAGGCTAAGTGAAATTCTTAACACCTCTGCCCTCCCATTAGTTAAATAAAATGACCTTGTTCTACAAAATCAAATAGCTCCCGCTTGTATATTTTACTTCCTGAAATCAATGACAAGATTCCACCAGCATGGCTCTAAAAGGAGTTTGCTTCTTTAGAAATTTTGAAGTAATGTATGTAAAAAGTACTTTTAAATCTATAAAGTGTTTTTTAAAAGTATATATGTATAACTTTTAGTCATTCTTTCTCAGCAATATTATATGACTATGTTCATGGCATATCAGCTTATCAGTTAAAAAATGTTTTCTCACTTAATCTTTACGACATGTCTACAAAGTAGATTCCATTTTATAGGTAGAAAACAAAAGTTTTACCTTTTATCCAAATCACACAGCTTGATTATAGAATTAGGACTCCAAACCTGGTCTGATTCAAAGCCCAACCTATTCACCACAACTATAGAATCTGTCAAATTATTTTCCTTCTAGTTCCATGTGAGTAATAAGAATATCCATAGGAAGAAAGCTCCCTATGTGACACCATTCCTGATAGAAGATAGCCAAGTTCCCAAACAAGGCTTCCCTGTGCATTTTATGCTACTTCCAGCCTCTAGCTTCCAAGTCAGAGAATCAGATTGACTAAACTCTAAAAGGCCAAAGTCAGCCATCAGAAAAATCAGGGGTGCCTGGGTGGCTCAGTCAGGTAAGGGTCCAACTCTTGATTTCGGCTCAGTTCATGATCTCATGGTTCATGGGTTCAAGCCCCACATCAGGCTCCACACAATGACAGTGTGGAGCCTGGTTGGGATTCATTCTCTCTCTCTCTCTCTCTCTCTCTCTCTCTCTCTCTCTCTCTCAAAATAAATAAATAAACTTTAAAAAAAGTTTTTAAATAAAACAAAAAACAAAAAAAAAGAAAGAAAAGAAAAATCAACAGGTGATTGCATGTCTGAATTATAAAGGCTTTTCCTGTGCTCTCTAGGATAACAGGTTAGCAAGGTTCTTATAATTTATAAAGTTGTCTGAATTTTATCATTCTATATATTCTGCCCTGTGTTTTGGGATGAATACCATGGCATGTTAGGGAATTCATTTTCATGCAAACATGAAACATTGTTTGTTCAGTAGTTTAATACTGACTCAATAATAAGGGGAATAAAGAAAATTTAAATGGTAAATTACTGATTGCCTTTATCAGAGAGAAGGGGATATAAATGATTTATATGATGGAAACATGTGAACAAATGAAAAAAGTGGGCAGATACTTCTAACTAATAGATTGATGGTGTTTAAAACATTTTAGCACTTTTGTCTAATGTTTTAACCATTCCTTTAACGTTAGCCCTAGAAAATGTACAAAGTGTTCTAGTTTATAGACAATGTTAGTTAACAAGGAATAACTAACATTGGATAGCCTCCTGTGAGAAGTAAGAGAGATGATTCATGTGCTGTCCAGTTAACAGTAGGTTTACAACCTACTAGAAATATGTACAACCCCCCCCCCCCCAAACACACACACACAGTGGAGTCCCAAACCTTCAGACACTTCACTTCCTCGTTCTTCTTCTTCCCCTCTCCCTTTTGTGGGCTTCTTTTCATGGGCTTCTTTTCATGGCTTTGCAATGAGCATGGACCTTTTTATGGGCTTTGCAATGAGCATGCGCCATAGAATAAAGGGAGGAGGGACTAAAAGTCTCTGCCTTACCTCAGAGAATGTACGTTTGTTCCAATCAGACTACTTTTTTCCTTACATGGGCATAGGTGATGTCTGGGTAAGGCTGTAAGCTCTGTAGTACTCAGCCAATGAGGAATCAGGGGAGGGACTTGCACTCTAGGAGATAAATTGCCTGCTGTGAGTGCCCCAAATGTGCCTGTCCATCAGACACCAGCTCTTGCAAGTCCGTTGATTAAACCTTTGCCTCACTGTGCTCCTAGTCCTTGCGTCCCTCCTTTGATTGGGTCAATGGGCTTATCTCTCACACCTGCTAGATAAAAAGTCCGTGAAAATTTGGAATTATTCTTAAAATTCAAAGTATGTCACATTTCTAATATTTTTATTATTGAAATCTCAAAGTAAATGAAATCTCTGAATTCTAAGTTTTTCCACTTATTATGCACTTGCATTTCAACATCTACTTTTTCTGTGTGTTACATAGCAGATATTTTGAGAACATTTATCACATGTTTATCAACACACAAGCCTCACCAAACAGAAGCGTATAAAAATATTTTTGAATTACTTATTTAGTATCTGTCTTGCTCTTGTTAACTTAATGATGGCACAAACTTTGTCTTCTGTAGGCACTCAGTAAATACTTTTTAGAATCAAAATCATTTCAGTTATTAATTCAAATGTTCAGGATTACATTCAGAGTCAACCAAGGCTCATAGGAACCCACCCAAATGGATGATTTTGCACCTCCTCAAACCAATATTTTACACCTTTTGTTTCACGTTTATTTAGTGAAACAAGGTGAAACTAATTTTCTGGTAGGGAATATTTTAGGTTGAAGCAAAGTTTTCCCTAGTTAATTTCACTGGCCAGGACAGTGTCCATTTTCTGATAAATTTAAGCAACACGATTCTCCTTTATGCAGCTCTTATACTTGTCTCTGGGCTTGTTTGAGTCTTGGTTTTTTGTGTTGTTGCTGTTGTTTACAGTGTCAGGGGAGGGGGGTAATTTCCCAAAGCAGAACACTTTAAGGAACCGTTAAATGATTTAAGACTCAGCTCAAATAAATCACTAGTTCCAAGTTAGAAACACTAAACCATACATAACTCTGTTGCAAAATCTTAGCTGACAGCCACCTGTGCTCATCCTAAAAATATTCAATAATATTCAAAAAATATTCAAAAAAGACAGTTTGAAGTTAACAAAGGTTTGGGATTTTTTCCCCTCACTACTTTGACTGAAGTGGACCCAGTTTTCAGCTGTTTATTCCAGGAATATTTTAACTCCATCTATAGATGGTTACTCTAGGCAACTGCCCAGTAGACAAGGTTCTTAATCTGGCTCTAGTTACCAGTGTCATGAAACTGCTAAAGAATCCTATGAACGGAACAGTTAGTAATATCCCTATCATTAGCTGTACAGTGGGCAAATGTCTTCTAGAGCTTTCTAAACCCAGAGAGTTTATTAAAACTTGGCTTTACACCATGAGATCCCAATTCAGTAGGTCCAGAATACATCCCAGGGATGAACATTTTTGAAACACTCTGGATTTCTGATGCAGGTGATCATGTGGATCCTTCTGTGAGAAACACAAGCTTAGGGATTTGTGCTTTATCTGTCAGTACATATTCTTTAGCAAAGCCTGCACTTGAAATTAATTCCCCCCCCCCCCACTATTTAGGATCCATTTCTGCAGGATCTGTCTCAAACAATGACGCAGTTGGTTTGATATTGTACATGCGAACTGGATCAAGCACAGATACGCGCATCTTCCCTTAGACACTTTTTCTCAGTCTACAGATCCTTTTATTTGACCTCGGATTTTCTTTATATTTTTTTCAGATTTTCTTTAAATTCCAAGAAGTTACAATAATCTTGTTGGTTTTCTAAGACCTATCTCTATCTCTCTGATCAGATTTCACCAACGTGAGTCTTTGCTCACATTCAGTTCACCTTTCAGACTATAGCATCTGGTTTCCACCTTCCCTATTCCACTGAAACTACACTCACCAAGGTGACTAAAAACTTCTTCATAGGGGCTCCTGGGTGGCTCAGTCAGTTAAGTATCCAATTCTTGATTTCAGCTCAGGTCATGATCTCACGGTTCATGGGATCAAGTCCCGCATCAGGTTCTGCACTGCCAGCATGGAGCCTGCTGAAATTCAATCTCACTCCCTCTCTCTCTCTCCCCTCCCTTGCTCTCTCTCTCTCTCTCTCTCTCTCTCTCAAAACAAATAAAGTTTTAAAAAATAATTTAAAAACTTCGTAATAATCAGAGATACTCTCCAATCTGCACCTTACCAAACTTCTCCCAACATTTGATGCTATCATATGTTTTCCCTAAATCACCCTTTCTCCATGGTTTCCTCGCCAGTACTCTTTCCTGGTTTTTCTTCTACCTCTCAAGCCAGTCCCTTCTGACCCCATTTGTAGGCTCATCAGACTCCCAGTTTATCTTGCCTTGTCACTCACTCTAAGAGATTGGATCTGCTCCCGTCTACATGCCAAAGACTCAAGTGTCTCTCTCTGCCCAGACCTCTCCCTTAGCCTGGGCTTCAGTCTTTTATATCCAACCACCTATTACCACCCATATGCACAACAAACTCAACACAGTCAAAATTAACCTCACTATATTAATTCCTCCCAAACTGATCTTCCTGGGACACCACTCCTTCGTGTCAGCCCGGGCAGTCATCAAGTCTCAGCCAGTAAGTGCTGTGATTGATTAGTAGTTTCTATCATAGGTATAAATAAGAGACTGGAAATGGATATGCCTGGGATTCACCAATCTTTCCTAGGAGGATTCTGTAGCCTGGATACTAGGAGCTCAGTAAATATCAGTTTCCATTCTCTGTTTGTGGATCTCTCATTAGACGCTGAAACATCGGGATTGCCTCTGAAAATTTTGTCCTTAAGTATTTCCTGGTGGGGGGGGGGAAATAGTCTTTTCAACAAATGGTAATGAAACAACTGGTTATCCACATGCAGAAGAATGAAGTCAGACCCCTACCTCATACAAGTCAGAAAAATTAACTCAAAATGGATCAAAGATTTTTTTTTAATTTTTTTAAATGTTTTATTTATTTCTGAGACAGAGAGAGATAGAGCATGAGCAGGGGAGGGGCAGAGAGAGAGGGAGACACAGAATCCAAAACAGGCTCCAGGCTCTGAGCTGTCAGCACAGAGCCCAACGTGGGGCTTGAACTCACAAACCACAAGATCATGACCTGAGCCGAAGTCGGACGCTCAACCGACTGAGCCACCCAGGCGTCCCTGGATCAAACATTTAAATGTAAGAGCTAAAATTATAATTATAAAAGTCTTAGGAGAAAACAGTGGTAAATCTTCATGACCTTGGATTTGTCAATGGCTTCTCAAATATGACATCAAAAACACAAGCAACAATAGAAAAAAGCAAATTAGACTTTTTCAAAATTAAGAATTTTTTTCTTCAAAGAACAGTATTAAGAAAGTGAAAAGAGGGGCACCTGGGTGGCTCAGTTGGTTAAATGACCAACTCGGTTTTGGCTCAGGTCATGATCTCATGTTTTGTGGGTTTGAGCCCCATGTTGGGCTTTATGCTCACAGAGCAGAGCCTGCTTGGGATTCTCTCTCTCACTCTGTCTCTGCCCCACCCCCACTCACTCTCTGTCTCTCTCCCTCAAAAATAAATAAATAAACAAACAAAATTTTTAAAAAGAAAAGAAAGTGAAAAGAACTCACATAATGGGAAAAAATACTGCACATCTCATATTTAAGAAGGGAATTATATCTAGAATACACTAAAAAAAAAAAAACCTTACAATCAAAACTCAATCAAAAGTGGACAAAGGATTTGAACAGAAACTGTTTTAAAGAAGGTACACAAATAGCCAACATGAACATGAACTGAAGCTCACCATCATTACACATACGCAAAATGTAAATCAAAACCACAAGATGCTACTTTGCACCCAGTAGGACAGCTGTACTAAAAAAGGCAGGGGCGGGGCACCCAGGTGACTCAGTTGGTTAAGCATCTGACTCTTGGTTTCGGCTCAGGTCATGACCTCAAGTTTCATGAGTTTGAGCCCCCCATCAGACTCCAAGCTGACAGTGAAGAGGCTGCTTGAGAGTCTCTCTCTCCCTCTCTCTTTTATCTCTCTTTCTCTCTTTCTCTCTCTCTCAGAATAAATAAACTTAAAACAATAAAAAGGCAGATCGCAACAAGTATTGGAAAGGAGGCAGAGGAGTCAGAATCTTCCACTTCTAGTGGGAATGTAAAATGATACAGCAACTTTGGAAAACAATGATGGATATTTTCTCAAAAAGTTAAACATAGAGCTACCATTTGACCCAGCAATTTCATTCCTACGTATCTATCCAAGAGAGATGAAAATGTATGTCCACACAAAAGCGGACAAAAGCACATGAATGTCCACAGCAGTATTTTTCATAATAGTCAAAAGTGAAAACAACCCAAATGTCCATTGACTGATGACTGGATAAACAAAATGTGGTACATCCAGATAATTGAATATTATTCATCCCTAAAAAGGAATGAAGTACTGACATGTAGTATAACATGGATGAACACTGAAAACATTATGCTGTGTAAAAGAATCCAGACCTTTGAGGTCAAGTACAATTAATGGTTGCCTGGGGCCAGGGCATGGGGCATGAGGCTAGAGAGTTATAACAAAAGGGTACGGGGTTTCTTTTACTGGTGATAAAAATGTTCTAAAATCCATTGCAATGTAGCACCAGCATTCTTCTCAGAGCTAGAACAAACGATCCTAAAATATGTATGGAACCGCAAAAGATCCCAAATAGCCAAAGTAATGTTAAAAAAGAAAACCAAATCTGGAGGCATCACAGTCCTGGACTTTACCCTCTACTACAAAGTTGTAATCATCAAGACAGTATGGTATTGCCACAAAAACAGACACATAGACCAATGAAATAGAATGGAGGACACAGAATTTGACCCACAAATGTATGGCCAATTAATCTTTGACAATGCAGGAAAGAGTATCCAATGGAAAAAAGATGGTCTCTTTTGCAAATGGTGCTGGGAGAACTGGACAGCAACATGCAGAAGAATGAAACTGGACCACCTTCTTACACCATACACAAAAATAAACTCAAAATTCATGAAAGACCTAAGTGTGAGACAGGCAACCATCAGAACCCTAGAGGAGAAAATAGGCAACAACCTCTCTGACCTCGGCTGCAGCAACTTCTTACTCAACATCTCTCCAAAGACAAAGGAAATAAAAGCAAAAATGAACTATTGAGACCTCATGGAGATAAAAGGCTCTGCGCAGCAAAGGAAACAATCAACAAAACTAAAAGGCAACTGACGGAATGGGAGAAGATATTTGCAAATGACATATCAGATAAAGGGTTAGTATCCAAAATCTGTAAAGAACTTACCAAACTCAAAACCTGAAAAACAAATAATCCAGTGAAGAAATGGGCAGAAGAAATGAATAGACACTTCTGCAAAGAAGACATCCAGATGGCTAATAGACATGCGAAAACATGCTCCTCTTGTTTTACTTCTCATGTTGCTCCTCTTGAGGGAAATACAAATCAAAACCACATTAAGATATCACCCCACACCGGTCAGAATCGCTAAAATTAACAACACAGGAAACAGCAGATGTTGACGAGGAGGTGGAGAAACAGGAATCCTCTTGCCCTGTTGGTGGGAATGCAAACTGGTGCAGCCACTGTGGAAAACAGTATGGAGATTCCTTAAGAAGTTAAAAATGGTTAAAAATTACCCTATGACCCAGCAATTGCACTACTAGGTGTTTATCCAAAGGATACAGGAGTGCTGATGCATAGGAGCACATGTGTCCCAGTGTTTATAGAAGCTCTATTGACAATAGCCAAATTGTGGAAAGAGCCCAAATCTCCATTAACTGATGAATGGATAAAGAAGATGTGGTTTATATATACAATGGAATACTACTTGGCAATGAGAAAGAATGAAATCTTGCCATTTGCAACAATGTGGATGGAACTGGAGGGTATTATGCTAAGTGAAATATCAAAGACAGAAATCATATGCTTTCACTCATATGTGGAATTTGAGAAACTTAACAGAGGACTATGGAGGAAGGAAAAGGGAAAAAATAGTTACAAACAGAGAGGGAGGCAAACCATAAGAGACTCTTAAATACAGAGAACAGACTGAGGGTTGATGGGTGGGGGGGCAAGGAATGGGTGATGGGAAGTGAGGCGGGCACTTGTTGGGATGAGCACTGGGTGTTGTATGTAAGCAATGAATCATGGGAATCTACTCCCGAAGCCAAGAGCACACAGTATATACTGTATGTTGGCTAACTTGACAATAAATTATATTTTAAAAAAAGAAAGAAAGAAATTTAAAATAAATAAATAAAACAAAAAAAATAAAATAAAATTCATTGCAATGATGGCTTCTCAATTCTATAAATATACTAAAAACTGTTGAACTCTATGCTGAATTTTATGGCATATGAATTTTATCTCAATAAATGTGTTACCAAAAAAAGGAAGTTTTCCCTGCAACCAATCCCATCCTATTCAAGACTTAGGCTAAATACTTTCAGTCACCTCAATCCAGTCCCTTTGAAACAGATCATTTGTGTTCTATCATCACAGGTATTTTGGGATGTTTTAATCATTTTATTTTTGCTTAAATATATTTGTTTTACTTATTAGTTTATCTCTTCTAATAGGTTTTCCTTTTTATAATGTGAATAAAAGCATTTCCCTACTTGAAGATTATCTTTGCCCTGAGCAAAGAAGAAAGGAGGAAACAACCATGTGACCACAGAGCCCTTGGGTCTGTTTCTTAGTGTTTCAGCTCAGCCAGTTCAACACTGGATAAACCTCTGATCTCACTGCCTGCCTTTCTAGGCGCCTAAACCTAGTTACTTGAGAAATAAAGAGGAGAAAATTTTCTTCTCCTTGGTGTTCCCGCTCGGGATCACATTAAGCCTAGCCTCAGTAAAAACCTAGGAGAATTTCTGGAAAAGCCTTGTTATCTTAAGTCTGGAATTTTCCAGGTGCTATATGAGAAAATACAGGAACTGAAATCTCACATCTATGAGAAATACAGGAACTGAAATCAATCTTCACTGAATTCCCCTGCTGAAGCCCAGTCCATGCGAGCAGCCCACAGTGCAGAGGGAGGAGGTAAAGATGGAATCTACTGGAGACCGAATCTCTGGCCTCATCAGCAAATGCTCAGGGCACCAGATCTCCCTTCTAGCAAAGCATGCAGAAGGCCCAACAGAGCATCCTTAACTAAATGGCTGGAGTCCCGCTTACCCACCGGCCCCTCGGCCCCTTGTTTAAATCCGATTGGCTTGACCAGCATCTCACAGAGGCGGCCCCTCTTCCCAGTGCTGCTCCCTAAGCAAGAGACACAGGGAACTGCCTGAAACCGGGACTGTTTCCAAGCAGATTTACAAGACAGAAGTGGCAATACCTTCCCTAAGTTACCACTTAATACGAAAGAAAACCAGTAACAGTTAACAACACAGGGCTTGACAAAAAGTTAACCAAACCCACCACTTTTTTTTAACCCCCTGAAAGAGTTTTCTAAATACAAATAATTAGTGCAGGGGTTCTCAAACATGGCTACACTGAATCACAGGGATTCTGATCTGTTGGTCTTTGGTGAAACCCGACAGCAATCCTTCTTAAAGTTCTCCTTGGTGCCCAGGCACAGCTGAGGTGAAGAACCGGGCCCATTTCTAATTGCCCGGGCCCATTTCTAATTGCTCTCTATATGATATCATTTCATCTTTGCAGCAACCCTGTGAGGTAGCTATTATTATTACTCTACAAAAAAAAAATTTTTTTTTTGAGGGACAAAAAAGGTAAAAATAGACGCTCCACGGTTTGAATCCAGGTAAGAGTAGGGGAGAAAAAAATCCAAGCACTTAAGAGCTTGCCATCGCTGAGCTCAAGTTACAGCCTGCAGACCCCGCCACCCCATCTCCCACCCGGCCCTACTTACCCACGAACACCCTGGAAACAGGGTGGCTCCAGTTCACCAAGCAGCTTGATCAGCTCACAGATCCACAGCCAAAAGAGCAATACTTTCACCCCAATACCATTCCCACCAGCTCTCCCTCCCACGCCACATTTCCTGACTTACTTCCCTGGGAATTCTATCCCAGCTGAGCAACCTGCCCGGGTACCATCTCCATTAACAGCAACACCAACCACTTTATCCCGTTGAGCATATTCCACCCAAATTTTCTCCCTGCTGATAGCCTCCCAGGGTTCCTCCTGCCCTCCCTTGTCATGGAGCAAAAAAGCATCACCTGGCTGCTTCAGAATCGGTTGCTGTCTTTCAATTGCTCTGGAGGAAGGTCACCCTCTCTCAGAGCTAATTAGGAAGTGGTTAGCTTTGCTGTAGCTCAGCTCAGACAAGTCAGGCCTAATGACCAATATTGCTCAAGGAGTTCTACGTAAACACTGGGCACACCTTGCCCCTAGCAGTAACTGAATTATCCCTGGCTCAGGGGGCTTTCTAAAATGTACCCTCCCCTCAAAATACACATCAAAACCACAAAGATATACCAACTTACACCTGTCAGAATGGCTAAAATTAACAACTCAGGAAACAACAGATGTTGGTGAGGATGCAAAGAAAGGGGAACCCTTTTGCACGGCTTGTAGAAAGGCAAACTGGTACAGCTACTCTGGAAAACTGTGTGGAGCATCCTCAAAAAAATTAAAAATAGAACTACTTTATAATCCAGCAATCACACTACTAGGTATTTACCCAAAGGACACAAAAATGTTGTTTTGAAGGGGCATATGCACCCAATGTTTAGCAGCACTATCAACAATAGCCAAATCATGGAAAGAGCCCAAATGTCCATTGATTGGTGAATAGATAAAGAAGATGTGGTATATATATATATATATATATATATATATATATATATGTGTGTGTGTGTGTGTATACTGGAATATATATATATATATACACACACACATATATATATGTGTGTGTGTGTGTGTGTGTGTATACTGGAATATATATATATATATATACACACACATATATATGTGTGTGTGTGTGTGTGTGTGTATACTGGAATATATATATATATACACACACATATATATGTGTGTGTGTGTGTGTGTGTGTGTGTGTGTATACTGGAATATATATATATATTCCAGTATACACACACACACACACACACACACACACATATATATGTGTGTGTATATATATATACATATATATATATGTGTACATATATATATGTGTGTACATATATATGTGTGTGTATATATATACTGGAATGCTACTCACTGATCAAAAAGAATGAAGTCTTGCCATTTGCAACAACATGGATGGAACTAGAATGTGTTATGCTAAGTGAAATTGTTAGGGAAAAATCTGTTATATGATGGCCAACAGGACTGATAAGGGAATTTCAGTTCCTGCCTGAAAACTTCCCTTCCAGGTCCTTGTTCCCACCCAGCTTGCCTCAGACGCCAAATTAGTGCTAATGAGGAATGCAGAAGAAACAGACTATAAATTGTCCCCTCTGTTGATGCTCTGGGCTCAGATCTCTGGAGAATGATCTCCTCTGGGCCCACCGGTGTAAAATAAACCTCCTTCCATCCAAGATCTCAATTGCCACTTGGTTCTTCTGCCTGGTGATCCAGACGAGTTTCCATAACAAAATAAGTCAGTCAGAGAAAGACAAATATATGCTTTCACTCATATGTGGAACTTAAGAAACACGACAGATGAACATAGAGATAGGAAAGGAAAAATAAGATAAAAACAGAGATATGGGGCTCCTGGGTGGCTCAGTCGGTTAAGTGTCCCACTTAAGCTCAGGTCACGATCTCGCAGTTTCACTAGTTTGAGCCCCGCGTCAGGCTCTGTGTTGACAGCTCAGAGCCTGAACCCTTCTGTGGATTCTGTGTCTCCCTCTCTCTCTGCCCTTCCCCCTGCTTGTACTCTCTCTCCCTCTCAAAAATAAATAAAAACATTTAAAAAAAAAAAGATAAAAACAGAGAGGGAACAAACCATAAGAGACTCTTTTTTTATTTTTTTTTTAACGTTTATTCATTTTTGAGAGACAGGGAGACAGAGCAAGACAGAGCATGAGTGGGGAAGGGGCAGAGAGAGGGAGACACAGAATCGGAAGCAGGCTCCAGGCTCTGAGCTGTCAGCACAGAGCCTGACGCGGGGCTTGAACTCACAAACTGTGAGATCCTGACCTGAGCTGAAGTTGGGCGCTCAACGACTGAGCCACCAGGCGCCCCAAGAGACTGTTAAATACAGAAAACAAACTGAAGGTTGCTGGAGGTGAGGTGGGCAGGAAATGAGCTAAATGGGTGATGGGCAATAAGGAGGTCACTTGTTGGGATGAGCACTAGGGATTGTATGTAAGTGATGAATAACTTGGTTCTACTTCTGAAACCAATACTACACTCAACATACATACACTGTATGTTAATTAACTTGAATTTAAATAAAGAATAACAAATAAATAAAATAAAATAAAATGTACCCTGCTCTCAATGACTGAATATCCTCTCCATTACTAGGCTATCATGTGGCTCCCCACATAACAATTCTGACTTGAGGATCTTTGTTCTAGAATTTAACATTAGTCTACAGGGACCTTGGACTTTGAAAATTAATTTTCTTCTCTCTTTGGCATATAAAATTCTTTGGTCCTTTTGTTTTTTGGTCATGAAGCAAAAGAGTGTGGGGAGAATTACCAGGGAGCCGGCCTGGGGGTCACAATGCCAGTGGCACATTCCCCCGAGCCTGACACAGGCAGTGGGAACTTATTTCTCCCTGTCTTTATCCAGCTCCATGACAAATTAGTGTACTATTCTTTTTTTTTTTCCAGTGTACTATTCTTTAAGCAGAGTGTTTAAGACCACAGACTTTAGGGGCGCCTGGGTGGCGCAGTCAGTTAAGCGTCCGACTTCAGCCAGGTCACGATCTCGCGGTCCGGGAGTTCGAGCCCTGCGTCAGGCTCTGGGCTGATGGCTCAGAGCCTAGAGCCTGTTTCCGATTCTGTGTCTCCCTCTCTCTCTGCCCCTCCCCCGTTCATGCTCTGTCTCTCTCTGTCCCAAAAATAAATAAACGTTGAAAAAAAAAAAACCCACAGACTTTAGAGACTGGCAAATTGGGATCTGAATCCCAATTCTAATGCTATTCTTTGACCTCAATATGTATCACCAGCATGAATTGGGAAATCTTAGACTAGACCCTCGATAATGTACCCTCCACTCTGTGCTCGTTACTTCAATAGTGCAGTCAAGGGGGTAAAAACCCAAGGTGCATTAGGGGTTTTTGTAGAGAGCTCTGAACACCGTCTAAAAATGGGACCAATATATTTTAAATATATATCGAAGGTGGAAAGAGGAGATTCCTAACATTTTCCGTTAATTATTTTTCTAAAGAGGTTTCAACTCTACTCCACCTGCCTTAAGCATATTTTCCCATTTGCTCCTCCCAACCGCACTCAGACCAGAAACCAACAGCAATCAGCCTTATCTGTCACAAGCCTAAGTAAGTAACTAAGAAGAGAGTCACCCTATGTCATGATATTACAAAGGCTGCTAAAAAATTAAAATTAAAACCTGGTGTCTTTACCACACCAAACCAGATACAAAGGAAGCCACAGAAAGTTAAGTTCAAATCCTCATGTAAGTTTCTATTTTAAAAGCTAAACTAAAAAAAAACAAACAAAAAAACAAACTACAGCAAGCATCAGTGAGAAAGCTTGAGATGAATCATTAGGCATTGTAGTGGACATAATCTGGACACGGCATTTCTCACCAAATGGCTTCTGGAAGCATGGTGAAGACTCTGATTTCTCTTGGTAGCTGACTAGGGGGTTGTCCTGACTCTACAGCCCTACAGCAATGTCTTCATCTTTTGTGGAGCCTGCAATACTCCCCATCAGAAACTTGGAACAATTTTCAAATGTAACCCATCTGATTACTCCAAAAGTTAGTTTGCCACCTGAAGTGTTCGTCTACTGGATTTAAGGATGAGCCCTGATTCTCATTCAACTGTTTACTCTGAGAAATAAACAGTTACTTCGATTTTCTCTGTTTAGCGAATGTTTGTTCTGTGCTGGGCATTGGGAAAAGTGCTTGGCTTACGTGATCTCTAATGTGCACAAGTCTGAAAAGGAGATCACAATCTCCAAGCCCCATTTACAACTGAGGAAACCGAAGCTCAGGGAAGTCAACTATCTTGCTCAAAGGCACTTAGCTGGTAGATTACTGAGCGAGGATTTGAACTCAGATGCAGTGACCCAAGATCTTTGCCACTCTGTACACCGCTCCTGGTTTATAGGGATGTCCTAGTTACAGCTCCTGCTCAGGACACCACGACCATTCCTTTTCTATTATCACTTGGCCTTGCCATGGCTTTACTGCCACCAACCAGATGGGGACTTAGTATATAACCAACTCGTGTGTGTGTGTGTGTGTGTGTGTGTGTGTGTGTGACAAATGATAACTAAATTTATCATGGTGATCATTTTGCAATACATACAAACAGCAAATCATTTATTTTGCACACCTGAAACAAACACAATGTTGTATGTTGTTTATACCTCAATTAAAAAGTGTTTTTAAAGGCCAGCTCTGTTTTATAACAATCTAAAAAACAGCTCTGGAGAATTTATGTCAACACTAGAATTGCTGCTTTGGGCAAACTCTCTAATGTTTAAGTAGGCAATGTTAACCAGTCCTATGTGTTTGTGTGCTCCTATATTCCCTCCAGGACATATTTATATAAATTCATCCAGAGTGCTCTGTTCAAATTCCAAGCTCTCCATTTCCGAAGACTCCTGGGCTCACTAAGATTTTCCTGAGATGGTAGCAATTGGTTGTTGCTTCCCTTAGCATTTTCCAAGCTGAAGTCATGTCTGCCATGCTCTATGAAAAAGAACTCTGGGGTCACAAGGAAAAGTTTCTCTTAAAGATGTCTTTCAATAAATAAACGAAGTGAGAATGATAGAATTTAAATGTTATCATTTTTCAAACCCTACTGAAATGATAAGTCTAGGCAAAGACCAGCAATGGCTGCCACATCACAAATAGATGAACCGGTCACCATATGCCTCCTAATAAAAGCATGTAATGCTGTGTATGCAGGACTAATGTTGAAAAAAAAAAAGTACCTGAATCAGATCAAACCTCCAACTTTAGAGAGTAGATCCAACAGTGTAAGATCTCTCTGCATTGAGGGTATAAAAGATGCAGAAACATTCTCTAGAAGGACATTTTTTACATCCACCGTTGGTAAAAGCAAAGGATATATCATTAAAGTGTAACTTAATAAAGGCTTTTCTACAGGGGTTTAAATTAAGGAAATCCATCTAGGATAATCTTTCTGCTAGTGATTAATTTGATTCACAGATAGGCAGAAGGCCCACAGAAGTATCTGTAGTCTATAGTCATACCAAATGTTTCATCCAGGCTTTGTGTGTGTCTGTGTGTGTGTGTGTGTGGGTGTGGGTGTGACTTGAATTTTCTCATTTTAACATTTTGTGATAGAAAAGTTCAAACATAAACAGAAGTAGAGAGAATAATGTAATGAACCCCATGTACAGCAATTATCAGCTCATGTCCAACCTTGTTTCATCTATGCCTCCCTTGAAGCACACCATCCCCCACCCCAGAGCATCCAGATTGGCTTCTTAGAAAAAGAAAATGATGATCTTACTCTGGAAGCAGCCCTCTGGTCAACTCTGATAAGGGTAGAATGGTCCTCCCTTACCTGGAATACAGGCCAGGCTTATCAATTCATAAAATTGTGTCAGCTTTGCTCTCTGCCTGACTGGTATCTGAAGTATAGAAGCTCTTCTACTTACAGACAGATCGGATTCTTAGAGGCTTTTTCCAACTCTATTTGTGCTCAATTCTGAAGAGACGTCATACAAATTACTTTTAACATTTTTTGTTTGTGGTAGACAATTTTGAGGGATTTTTGCTTTCTTAACTGCAGATATTGGTGAGTTTTGACTCTTAACTACAGGACTTCATGAGCTCTGACTCTGAACCACAGAATTTTGTGGTTGAAAAGACTTTATCTTTCAGTCAACCACCTTCCAAGCCCTAACCAAACAGCTAAGTCTGCCTGGCTGCTGCTACTCAGCTCTGGTCAAAAACCGGCATGAATGTGGGAAAGATCCATTCCTCACACCACACACCAGAATATGTTTCAAGTTGATCAGAAATTAAAAAAAAAAAAAAAGTTAAGAAAACCATACAAGTACCAGAAGGTGAATTCCTCTACAACCAGGAAATGGAAAAAAACTTTCCTAACTCAAAACCTCAAAAAACAATGAAAACATTGATAAACACAATAATATTAATTTTTAAAAACAATTTGCATGGGCACAAACACCAAGAACAAAGTAAAAAGAAAAGATAAACTATGGAAAATACATGCACTGTATAATAGAGAGAGGGTTGATATGTTTAGTGTATAAGAGCTGCTAAAAATAGAAGCAAAAAAGATCCCCCACAAAAGTAGACGAATGGACAAGCAATATGAACAATAGTTCATAAGAAAGGAATGCAAATGGCCCTAAAACATATGAAGAAGAAAATTCTGTACCTCACTAATAATGAGAAAAATGTAAATTAAAAACAATTATTTATCATATTAACAAAAACCCAAATACAAGGCCTCTTGATGAGCTATGGGGAATGCATAATGATACAACCCTGTGGATGGGAATTTGGCAATATTAACAAAATTACATTTACCCTTTGTCTTAGAAATCTCATTTCTAGGAAAATATCCCGTTGAGACACTGGAAAAAATTTCCTAAGATCTATGTATAAGGTTATTCATTGCAGCATTAGTTATTAGTAAAAACTGAAAGCAACCAACATGTCGACCAATAAGGTTCTGTTGAATACAATGTGGTATATCTATTAAACACTTTTCAGCTGTTAAAAGGAATCGGGATAATTTCTATACACAATTATGGAGCAAGCTCTAGGATACACTAAGTGAAAGAAACAACATTTTTAAAAAGTATATATAGTATACCATTTACGTTATATCTAAGAAGGGGAAGATACAAATATGTATATTTGTATGTATGTAAAACTATGTACACATATAAAAACACATTTGTAGGCATTTGCTTATTCGTATATTCCTTGATTTATGATAAACCCATCATAAACTGAAAACATCATAAGTGGAAAATGTATTTAATACACATAACCCACCCAACATCAGCGCTTAACCCAGCGACCTGAAACTTGCTCAGAACGCTTACATTAGCCTAGAGTTGGGCAAAATCATCTCACACAAAGTCTGTTTTATGACAGCGTTAATATCTCATGTAATTTATTAAATGTTATACTGAAAATGGAAACCAGAATGGTTGTATGGGTGCAGAATGGTTGTGAGTATATCAGTTATTGACTCTCATGGCCTCCTGGCTGACCAGGAGCTGTGGCTGTCCCTGCCTGGCATCGTGAGACATGATCGTCTGGCGTATCGTTAGCCCGGGGAAAGAGCCAAATTCAAATTTTGAAATACGGCATCTACTGAAGGTGGATCACTTTTGCACCATCGTAAAGCTGAAAAAGCAGTAAGTTGAACCACCATAAGTCTGGAACCATCTGTACTTTAGAAAATAGAAGAATAAACCACATTTGTTTAATTGTTACCGTAGGGAAAGAGAGGGACAAAAGTGGAGAGAAGAAGAGAAGTTAGAACTTCTCTTGATAAAACTTAGTGTTATAGATTCGACATTGGAACCACATAAATTCTTTACATAGTTATAAAACAGTCTTAAATCAAAATGAAAGGAGAGCAATTCCTAAAAATTGAAACCAAATAAAACAAGTGAACTTCACTATGTATGGAGTTGGCAACATGACTACTGAGAGGAATTAATCCAAGTAATTTTAAAACAGTAATTTGACTGCGTATCCCTAGTGGGATAGATCCTAAGGACAAAAATAACTTTAAAGAATCTTACACTGTTTTCAAATATCATACTGTTAGTAATGATATTAATATTATGATTCTGAAACATCATAAAGCAGGAAGTAATTATGTTAATATTGTTTGGAACCAGGATTTTAGGCAGAAGAGTGAAAATATGCAAATGCAAAATCGAAGAAGTTAAATTAAAAAAAAACCTTGCATTACTAAATCCAAATTGAAAATATTAGCAGGAACTCATGATGTATTTTCTGCTAAATATTTTTTTGTCATTCTGCCCGCCAAAACAACCTAGAAACAATGACCAACTTGTAAGCAACGGGCAGCCTAAAACCAGTTCGTGATCTTTAAATATCATTTTTCACAAAAGGAGCTAAGCCTCCTTGGAGAAATTGCTGATTTCAGGTCTGCAGTAGGAAATCCACAGAATGTGCCTCGAACATTTGTCATACTGGACAGCAAAGAAGTTCTCAAAAACTACTGGGGTTGTATCAAAGATTCAGAAGCCAACAGGAAAGAGGCTCTCACAGGCAAAAGATGGAAAATTTTGAGAACCAGTAAGAATAATGACTCCAATACGAAACACATGAAATATGTAAGATCCAGGTGGTAGTAATTATACTGCACAACAAGAACTCGCTGATCACCTTTGGGGGGTGCTAAAGAACCAATTTACTATTCTGGAAAGGTGTAAATCCAGGGCAAGAATCAAGGATTTAACCTGCCCTTCCTATACACGCTGAATTTCAGGGGAATCAAATAGTAAAAAAATAAAATAAAAAATAAATTTTTAAGGAAAAGTTTCTCTTCATAAAAGTCTTCCAGCTAATAAATGAAGGAATGATAGAATTAGCATATTATCATTTTGCAACCCCTACTTGAAATAATGGATCTACACAGAGATGATGAACTAGAACAGACAACTGGTCACTATGTGCCTCCTGAGAGATGTTATACAAGTCAGCTTAGGAGGAATTCTTGATGAAAATTTGTACCTGCATCAGATCAAATTTCCAATTCTAGAATGTGAGTCTAACAGCTAGTTTATAGGAAATGCTGGTCAGAGGAACAGGTTATGGATGAAATGACACCTCAGGTTGCAAAACACAAAATATGAAAAACTACAGGACAAATGACTTTGTTTCTTCCATATATAAATTGAAAGAGGTCAGGGAAGAGGGAGCAGAAACCTGTAGATTAAAACAAATTTAAGAGAATTTTTGGACCTGATGGAAACAACCAATTCTTTCTAAAGTGTGGGGGTAGGGAAATGACACAACTGGGAAAATTCCAATGTTGTCCATTTTTAGGTGTGATAACAGCTATGTGGTTTCAGTTCTTAAAGAGTCCTTATCATGCAGAGATACATAGGGAAAGTTATGGATTAAGTGGTTTGCTGTCTTGAACTTGCTTCAAAAGAACCCATTTGGGCTGTGAGGGTGGGTTGTGAGATGCAGGGGAACAGAGGTGAAATAAGATCAGACATGAGCTGGTGACAGCGGGAGCTTGGGTGATGGTACATGGGAATTCATTACGTCATTCTCTCTACTTTTGTTTGCACTTGAATTCTTCTATTAGAAAATGTTAAGATGAGAAAAATCAGGTCACACACACACACACACACACACAACCTGATCTTCTCTCTAACTTCTTGTTCTTGAGCAAGGATCTGGGTCAATAATGGCTAAGCGGTGGGGTTGTCTGTTTGTTTAAATAATCAGGGCATTTACTTCTTTAAAAAGAGTCATGAGCCTGGGTGACTCAATCGGGTAAGCGTCCTACTTCGGCTCAGGTCATGATCTCATGGTCTGTGAGTTCGAGCCCCTCGTCGGGCTCTGTGCTGACAGCTCAGAACCTGGAGGCTGTTTCAGATCCTGTGTCTCCCTCTCTCTCTCTCCGCCCCTCCCCCACTCATGCTCCGTGTGTGTGTGTGTGTGTGTGTGTGTGTGTGTGTGTGTCTCCCTCTCTCTCTCTCTCTCTCAAAAATAAATAAACATTAAAAAAATTAAAAAAAATTTTTTAAAGACAGTCATGAGCACATTCCAATTGGAAAGCTGCCTGACTATTCAACCATAACACCATGTGCTGAATCCTCTTGGTTTGCCTTCTCTGTCTGGCCTTTCAGAAAATTTAAATGAAAGCTCCTGAATTAGACAGTAAATTTGAAGATCAAAGTCCTAAAATATTAGTATTGAAACACAAAAACTGTTCTCCTGTGTCAGCATCTAAATGTAAAGCTAGGATTCATGGCCAGGTGGCCACAGAGTGAAACAGAGCGCGTGCAGACACAGGAGCCAGTGACCTGGGAGTAAGGAGGATGTAGGGGGCAAAGGGGCAGATGGTCCACTTGTGACTAAGCCCCACGAATTTTCAGCCATTGTGGGGATGTCTTTAGCCTCTCACAGCATGACTTGGGGTTCTGTATTTCCAGTGGTCAGGGAAATCGGAGGAGGTTCAGAGAGGTCGAATAATTTTCTCAGGGTCACAGAGCTGGTAAGTGACTTAGCTCGTCTTCTAACCTAGGGAAGTCTGCCTACAAAACCCTTTCTCCACTCTCTACTTTGGCAGGCCCCAGAGCAGCACTTTGTGGACACTGATGGTCAATGTCACTGCAGGGGTAATTCACAGAACATTTCCCGGGTGAAAGTCCAAATCCTTAAAGTAAAGGCAACAGCACCGTGATGGACAGGATGAACACCTTGTTACACAAGGCAAGAGAGTTCAGAAGACAACTCATGCCTTGGTCATTTATCTGGCAGCAAATCCAGGAGCAAAGCTTTCAGAAAGCCTGGCAGGTGCTGGTGGGCAATGGAAGCATATTTCACATCTCCTTTTCCCATCACCTTATATCACTTTTAAATAGATCATGAATGATATTTTTATGGACAAATCCAGGCCCTTTCCCCTGTGGCAAGTAATGCAATAAGAGCTCATTTATTTAGCATCCTATTGATTAGAAAGCAGTGATACAATACAATGAGTATTGATGGCCGTAAATATACCCAGAGGCAGCGAAATATCCTAAAAAGGTTTATGACTCATCAAACTGCAATTATACTCCAGAGAGGCAGAGCTCTAAATATCTCTTATTGAATTAAATTTACCTGATAAATGTTCAGCTGCATATGGCTATGTGAAATCTATACAACCAGAATACTTCCTTACCCAGAATAGCACATTCTCTGACCACACTGGGTTTTCTGCCATTGGATCTAGATAAATATGACCTCTGCCAAAATATTTACTCCATCACTGGAAGATTTTGGAGAAAAGAGCCTTAAAACCGAGTTGGAAAGAATATGGTAGAAAATGATTGCTCGGTACATTTGGGGAGACCTCCCAAATCTGCTCTCATGTTTAAGGAAATAATATATGTAAAGTCCTATATATGCCCACAATTGGTAAGGGATCCTAGGTGGCCACTATTGTTGTTATTGTCATATTATAATTATTAACATCATAATCCTTGCCTTGTAGGTCCTGAAAATAGAACTACATTGGGAGGAATGGGCTTGTGTCCTCAGAAGAGGAGTGGGTGTGTGTCTTTGGTCTTAGCTTGAGCTAAGATTCACTTGAACATAGTGCAATCTAATAACCACCAAACTATTCCTCATTTACTGCTTTTAATTTATCCCAAATAAGCAAATACATAAAAATCAGGCACAAGACAAAAAGACTATTCCTAAAATGCAAAATCTTCAGTGAAATATGCTAGGAGCTGGGTTTTCAAGTGAAGTCCTTCAGCTGATACAAAGCAGCAGAGAATACTGATGCTTTCATTGTCTCACTACCCCTGTGTTAGTCTGGGTTCTCCAGAGAAGCAGAACCAATAAAGTGTATATCTATATAGAAAGATATTGAAAGACAGACAGATGAAAGAGAAAGAAAGAAAGAAAGAAAGAAAGAAAGAAGAAAAGAAGAAAAGAAAGAAAAGGAGAAAAGAAAAGGAAAAAGAAAAGAGGTTTATTTTGAAGAACTGGCTCATGCAATTATGAAGGCTGGCATATCTAAAATCTGCAGGGTGGGCCAACAGGCTGAAAATGAGAAAGAACCAACATTGAAGTTCCAAAGACCATCTGCTAAGAGAATTTACTCTGGCTGAAGGGGAGAGAGGAATAAGGGGGAATCGATCTTTTGTTGTATCCAGGCCTTTGACTGATTGAGTGAGGCCCACCCATATTAGGGAAAGCAATCTGCTTTATTTAAGTTCACCAATCTAAATGTTCATTTCACCCAAAAACATCCCCACAGAAATATCCAGAATATTGTTTAACCATATATCTGAGCATCATGCCCAGCCAAGTTGACAAATAAAATTAACCCTCACTCTCTCTCTTTCTCTCTCATACACATACACACTTGAGCAAGTTTCATCACAAAGTGAGGAAGGAAGCATCTAGAAGGAACCGGAGTTATTGTGGAACCTTCCCAAGAGGCCACATGCCTTGATGAGAGCATCACCGCCTTGATTCCAAGGTATGATTTTATCTCTTCTTCTCTAATGAGAAAAACAATCCATTGATTGAGAAAATAGGCATTATGTATCTAAGATGTTATTTTTAAAACCCATGAGCTAAATATTGTTGTATTCTCATTTACAGATGGAGGAACTCTTTTCAGTTATGTGATTTGCCTTAGCATCTATCAACTAATGGAAGAATCTAAATATGAACACAGGTCTTCAAATTCCAAATTACCTGTGATTTCTCTTTATGCTGTGTCAGAAGTAAGGAAAACATGAAGTCCAGACGAAATGCCTATAACAGAAGGAACTGTGATGGTAAGTGTGTAATATTACATGTTCTATTTCCTGTAACATGTAATGATTTCATGATTTCTCCCGTGAAACGACTGTTTCATCCGCGATTAGGGTAACTGTGGGGAGCAATCCTCATGCAGATGGCAGTAGACTGCAAACTATACCTTCTCTTCGAAAGAGATTTAGGGAAGCTCTTGGTAGCAGGGCATGCCCATATCTCCCAATCTGTCACACCCTCCTGACAATCATCATTTGTCACAGATTCCTAAGGAGGCCCTGGAAAGGCTCTCACCAGGCCATCTGCCAGGTGTCTTATCTCCGCCAACGCCAAACTTAGACTAACGGTGGTTCATAGTTTGTGGCGAAGCTGTTCCAAAGAGCCGTTGAAAGGCAGGCAGCCAGTGGCAAGGCTGCGCTTTGATCTCTAACTAACCCTTCTAGCACCCCGGGTGACCTGCTCCAGGGCCCCCCGCCCCGGGAAACCATGTCTTTAGTTTATGCTAAGATCTACCCTTGTTTGTGGCTGGTGTTTCAAGGGTGGAAATATTGAGTTGGAGAAACATAAGAAGAAGATTGTAGTAGAATCTTCGTGCTATTTGCTCTTAAAGTTTGTGTTGGTATTTGGGCTAGGAAAACAGTCTGTGTCTTTTTCTTCCTGCGCCCCCCCCCCCCCTCAGATAACCCTACTCTCGCTTTAGTTCAGTGCCTGATCTCAAGTAGGACCAGGGGCCTGGAGAGTGGGCAAGAGGCTGAGTGCTCAGAGCCACAGGCATGCCCACCAGGTGCAGACATGAAAATAACACACCAGTCTATGGGGCACCACTCAACAGGCACGTGTGGGGCAAGCCACATCTGCCATGGCCAACTTCTGGTGAGAGCGACCAGGAGAATCTGCGTTTCCTTCCGCGGTGCCTCTTGCAGCAAGCAGTGAGCCAGTCCGTGCACATTTGCCAAAGCTCTGAAAATCATGGCTAATCTGAAAAACAGTGCAAGAGCTGTTAGTCCAAGCCAGGGCAGCCATGTGCAAGTAGTAAATTAGAGTCGAAGAGAAGTAATGCCAGACCGTCCTAGGCAAAGACAATGACCAGAAGCCAGGAAAGTGGTTGCCATAATTCAAAGACATATACTTGTAACAAGGCAATAATAGGGGAGGATTCCTGTAAGGAGAAGAAAATAACACATGAACACATTCAGATATCAAAATGACATTATGAGGCACCTACATACGCATTACGACTATTCTTCTAGATAAGGAAATGGGCCCAGAAAAGTTAAGTAAACTTGTACAAAGTAACACAACTAGTAAAGTGGCCCCATCAGGATTTGAAACCAGGAGGTCTGACTCCCAAGTTGGTAAATTACATTCTAGCTTTGTAATTGCTTTCTGCTTATGAGATGGTTATCAGGACTGTTGAGATTTATTAGTTTTTAATTCGTCACATCATATTTTTCACAATAATATCACATGCATTGGTTTATAAAAGAGACCATAATAAAATTGTGTATGTTCTAACTATTTCATAATTTGGACTTTTTTCCCACCAAAAGAAGATTTTGTCCATGCCATTCTTCCGGCACTTTCCTATATATGTGACTTGTACTGGCTGGGCCAACTTTTAACCCAAATTGGTTATTTAAAATATGAGATCATTCTCCTATACTTCATGGTTTCCTTCAGGTCACATTAAATTTTAGCTTCTTTCAAGAATGATTCTATTTTATCAGAAATTAAAACCTTAAACTGAGCTCTAATTTCTTTCCACATATCCATGAGTACGATGACAGGAAACTGAAGTGAGATTTGGGTTTTCTGATTTTCATTTTTTGGAAAGGATTTGGGGTGTTTTTTGTTTTTTGTTTTTCACTTATGGTCTTCCTAAAACCATACCATGGAGACAATCTCATTTGGCATCTGGAGACAGGTGAGCAATCTGTTTCAAAGTGAATAAAAATCGTATGGGAGGTTTTTTTAATGTCATTCCAATGCCTTCAACAGTTCTTGTGGTGTCACGGGTTGTGCTGTGACCTAGGTTCTTAGTTGCTGTGACATAATACCTTCTTGAACCCTTCATTCTCTCAACTGCAAAAAAGAACCAATGATCCCCACTTCTTGGAGTTATGAGGTATAACTAAGCAGTAAAGATAAAGACCCAACACAAGCCTAGCACAAGGAGGGACACAATGACAGTTAAAATCTCCATGGTTCTCCCTGGTCTGAGCTCTACCAGTCACCATTCATGTGACTTTCGAGATGTTTAATTCTTCCAGAATTCTATTTCCTTACATGTGGGTCTAGATATCAAAGGGTCCCAGTGACTCTGTGATTCCAAGGTGTCCTCTGTCCTGCCCACACCCCTCATTATGCTGTCTGTCCACTGCCACATCCATGCTGGCACTTGGCCCAGGGCCCGGGCTCCTGCCAGATCTTTGCATCCTTGCTCACATCTATTATCTCCAGGACATCCAAATGGAGCTAAATGTACCAGTTAGGCTCTACTCAAGTAATTGCACAAGTTTGAGGCTGCCTCCGTTAAAATAAATGTTTGGGCTGAAGAAAACTCAACTTGGAAAAGAAGAAAGATACCCAAGTTTGCCAGAGAATTTTCTTAGTGCTTTTAATAATCTGGAGCTGCCAGAGGTGAGGGCTCCCCCGAGCAATAGAAATCTCTCTCTTCTGCCTTCTTCCAACACGACTATGCTCTCTGTGTTATTGCTACCTCTCTCTATCCATTGTCATCACATTTGATTTGGAAACTGGATCCAAAAGAAAGCAAACTAAGCTTAATAAACTCTGGGGTGCTAAATGAACACACTGATAATTACATTACCCGGCATTCATTGAACACTTACTTTGGGTCTAAGCACAATCATTAAGACGTATTAAATAATACCCACCATAATACTATATTATTTATCATAGTATTTATTTGTGAAGTAGGAATTTTAATTACCCTCATTTTACAGATGAGAAAACTGAGGCGGAGACCAAGTTGGCTGACCAAAAGCCCACATTCCTTACCACCACACTATGTTGCCCATGATAGCACCAGTCATAGTGATGATAGCTCATACTTAGTGAGCATGTGCACTACACTGGACACTTTACGAATGTAATACAAAGAGGGAATTCACTGATTAGGAAAAAAAAAACAGCTTCTAAAATGTCCACATTTTAAGGAAGGAGCAAAATTTATCTCAGAGATACATGGTGTTTTTGTTTATTTCAGTGGTTTTCTATCCTACTTATATATTAGAACCACTTTGTAGTTTTTAAAAATACCAACATCCCCCCCCCCACAAAAAAAAAAAACCCAACGTCCAGAGACACCTGGTTGGTTCAATGGGTTGAGTGTCCAACTTCAGCTCAGGTCATGAGCTCACTATTTGTGAGTTTGAGCCCCATGTCGGGCTCTGCTGACAGCTCAGAGCCTGGAGCCTTCTTCAGATTCTGTGTCTCCCTCTCTCTCTGCCCCCTGCCCTTCTCACACTCTTTCTCTCTCAAAAATAAATAAACATTAAAAAATTTAAGAAATAATGAATGAAAAATACCAACATCCAGAGGCACCTGGCTGGCTCGTAAAGTATGTGACTCTTGACCTCAGGGTTGTGAGTTCAAGTCCCACAATGGGCATGGGGCCTAGTTAAAATTACATATATATATATATATATATATATATATATATATATATCAGTATAGTATATATATATATATATATATATATATATATATATATACACTATATATATATATATCAGTATCCAAAACCTACCCCCGGTCCTGGGGGTGGGACCCAAGCATCAGTCTTTGGTGGTGGTTGTTGTTGTTTTAAAGAAAGGTAGACTACCCGGGCTCCTGGTGGCTCAGTCGGTTGAGCCTCTGACTTTGGCTCAGGTCATGATCTCACAGTCTGTGAGTTGGAGCCCCATATCGGGCTCTATCCTAACAGCTCAGAGCCTGGAGCTGTTTTGGATTGTGTGTCTCCTCTCTCTCTACCCCTCCCCTGCTTGTGCTCTGTATCTCTCTCAAAAATTTTAAAAAAATAATAATTTTTAATTAAAAAAAAAGAAAAAAGAAAGGTAGACTACCATATAAATACTTCATTTGGTTGTGTCTGGAGTCTTGGAGGCTTGACTACCCTATGTTCTCCTACAAATGGACCTTGAGAGCTTATTTGGAGTTTATAGCAGGGTAGTGCAGCTACTTGTATATCCTTGACCAAAGAAAGATCCTCTTCTATTGGGGAAGGTCGTCCTCTTGGACCAAGCACGCAGCTTTGGGAGGGACGCAAAAGGAGCAGTGAGGGAGAAAAAGGACATCCGCCTAGACAGCCAGAACAACCAAATCAACCATGGCGATCAATGGGGTGACAGATGTCACAGCCAGATCACCCTCACATTCAGGCATCAGTAATTTTAAGATCTTTGCCGGTGACTCTGATGCCCAAGCAGGTTGAGAACCACTGGTTTACTTTAATCAACACCCTTAAGACCATTTTTTGTGTGTGTGAACGTGATTGGGAAGGGAAAAAAAAAAAGTCGTATATCCTGCATCATAACGTTAGGAGACTTTGGAGTCTTCTTCAAGTAGGAAGAAGAGTTGGGAACCCTAGAACAGGGAGAAGAGAATATTTGGAAAGCGATCTAGACAGTCCAGGAGGAAAGACTAAAGATCCACAAACAGGACAGAAGGTGAGACCCTGACAGAAAAGGTGGTATGCTGGGTTACAAAACACAGATACAACACTTCACTCTTCCCCGAATGCGCACCCTTTGCCATATGATTTGCAATTCTCCTCATCCAAAACTAGAGTCCTCCTCCCCTAGTCTTGAACCTGGGCTAGTCCCGTGGCTTGCATTGACCAGCAGATGCAGAGGGAGTGACGCAATGCCTGTTCTAAGCCTAGATCTCAGAGACCTTGCATGCTTCCACTCACTTCCATGTGTGTGAGCCTGGGTTAATCTGCTACAAGTTGAGAGACCACATGAAACAGACCCTACGCATCCCAGTCCAGCTACCAGACATGTGAGAGTTCAGCCAAGATCAGCAAAGGGACCCACAACTAACTCAAGACCCACGTGAGAGTCCAGCTGAAACCAGAAGAACCACATTGTTGATCCTCAACTGCTAATGCGCAGAATTGTGACCACTGCGTTTTGGGATGATTTGTTATGTAGCAGTAGCTAACCAATACAGATGACTAGGGGGATGGCCTGTAGAACGGTGGAGGATCACAAGGTTGACATCTAATCCTGTTTTAGCTTGTCTGGTCTGTGCTGTAAACCCTCTTGCACCACCCACAATGAGGCCCAAATCTGCAGTAGACACAACCACCTTGGTAGATGACATTTCCCACTGAATAAAGGGGATCCGGGTGATGAGTAACAGGAGCACAGTCACAGCAGGAGAGGTACAGAGGGGCTTGAAAATCTTGCAGAAGCAGGAAATCAAAGTGGGGGCCATTAGGAGGAAAACAAATCCCCCCAAGAACTCAGAGGACAATGTGGAACAGGTCTCAAGTGAGCCTTCCAGGATATCAAAGGAAAAGGTGAGTCTGCTAGGCTGGAGGGCTCAGGAACACACCTGCAGCAGCCCCAAGGGTCTGTTGGTATTATTCATCACATCAGCCCTAACTGGGAGATGTTTATGACCTTCATATTATAAGGGTAAGGATTACAAGGTTAAATAACTTCCCCAGGATGACTCATCAGGGAGGAGGTGGAACCAGGCCTCTCTGCTCTCTGGATAAATCTAATTAGGTGGTGAGAGCTCTGACCACCTATTCTTGAAACTCCAAACCCCCAGGCCTTCCAGGATGTGGTGATTCACAGCATGCTGGCCTTATTTGAAGGCTAGGTAAAGTGACCCCCAAACCACCAGATTTAAATCGTCCGGTCCCACTCAAATGGGGACCATTTCACTCTGGTGGATGGTTCCATTGGCCTCCCTCATCCCGTCCACCCTAATTCCAGCAAAAGCCAGTGCTTCGGGGTCTCTGTGACCACCCTGCCCTCCTGGACCTGGTGGGATCAGGCCCTCAGGTCAGGAGCTGGGACCGGCCTGGGGTCGCATTAGCATCGCCCCCCTGCCCCCTCACTCCAATGATCTAACTCCATCCAAGATGTGGCACTTCTTCCCCAGAGACTGCACCTGTCTGTGACACTGAGAGCAAGCCTCAAGCACTCCAGGATGTTCACCGATCCTCCGCATTGTCTGGGACATGAAACCAAGACATGGGCATGCTAAAGACGGGGGGTCACAGGGAGTATCAGGCACCCAGAAGGAGCCCCATTCATGTCTTGTGTTTCTCTCTCTCTCTCTCTCTGCCAGTGCAAGGTCAAAATCATCTGTGTACACGTGAAATTTCCCCGTTTAAGAATTACACTTTCTTCCTTAAAACACACACACATATATATACACGTGTATATAGACATATATACACGTGTATATACATACACACACACACACACACACACACACAAACACATATATATATGAATGATGCTTTCTTGAGAAAAAAAAACTGTGCCATCTGATTTCTCTTTCAGATTCCAAAAGTACAGGCTTGATTTTACCTCCCCGGATCTCCAGAGGGTGGGAAAGAGGACAATTAAGCTCATTAGATGCCCATCTGCTCGGTTTGCACATCTCACAAACACACTCTGCAGCCTGGAAAGACCCAAAGCTGCAATCCCCTTAGGCCCTGGCGGAGAATGTAATCCTTCCAGCACGAGCAGAGCCTTGCCTTAGGAGACCAGACAGGTCAGATAAAAATTAATTGAATGTGAAGCACCTTTTCCTCTTCCTAAATGCAAAACTAGTTTCAAGCCTCACATTTGTAAGGGAGTTTTCTTATAATTAATCATGTATTTTATGGGAGGGCAGCTGTGGAGACAGCTTGGTTCTGGTCTCTGGGTTTCAGATCATGCCTGTGAGTCTCTCCTGCGGTGACTCACACATGCATGCCTCACACCCATCTCTACGAAGGCCATGACTTTCCTCCGTTAGCATCTGTCACCTGAGGGTGACTTCACCAGCCTTCAGAGCCTCCTTTCCTGGAGACCTACGGCTTGTGGATTCATCTCCGGACTGCTCTGCTTACACTATCCATAACTGTCCCCGAGCTGCTGGCTACCTTAGAAGGTCCCTTTGGAGCCTCTGCATAGCCCACACACTTCCTGGTGCTAACAAGTGAGTCTAAGCTGATCACAGCAGCTTGCAAGATAATTAAAATCCAGGGCCTGGAGGGTCAGCCATTGATGGGCAATTAGGACCCCAATTACCAGCCACCCACCATAAAGGACCATCTGTGCTTCACTCATATCCGGTGAACTCAACCTTACTTTGAACCCTACAAGTGTGGAAAGTCACAGGAAGATACAGCAGGACACAGTGAAGGGAATGAGAAGGTCCTGAGTTTGAATCCTGCCCTTCGACCCTCTGGCCAAGCGGCCTTGGGCAGGTTAGTGAACCTCTCCAAGTGTGAGGCTCCTCATTTGTAGAATGGGGACACTACTCCCTGCCTCAGAGGGTTGTCGTCGATGAGATAAAGTTCCTATCAGCAAACCACAGGTGTGAGTGAATGATGCTTACCCACGTTGCTGGGCCAGCTCGGCATCCTGCCCTCAGAAACTAAGGTCAGGGCTTTGAAGCCTGGCTCCCTCTGTCAGTGATTAGCGAGATGACCAAGATCTAGTCCCTTTAAACATACACTCCCCATATGCATATTAGGGGTGCACCCCACTACTGTTCAGCCTTCCCACAATGGCGTGAGGCTAAGCAGAAGCCCCAAGGCAAGGGTGCTCCCCCGCCAGAGGTTAATTCGTTCTCAGAGCTTTCAAGTGCTGGATAAAGAGAGCACCACGGGCAGGCTTTAGGAAGAGGAAAGTCCTCTTGGTTGGCCTGAGTGTGGGAGCAGGGAGCCCAGGATGGCGGGCACAGGGAGAAATGGAGGGCCTCCGTCCCCAGAAGCAGCTTCCCCAGCCAGCACACATCATCTCTTCTGGAAAACGACAGGGTGCTCCCACCTTTCAGCTGACTTCGATTGGGACATCTAGATCTATGGGACCTGGGGTGTCTCAGGAGCCTTGGATGTCTGACATGAAGTTTCCCCCATGAAGACTCCGGTCTCAGGGCCTTCAACCCAAAAGCGGGCCCTGGCCAAGGCCTCTTCACAATCAGCTCCCTGGAGTCTTCTAGCTCTCTCCCCATCCTCCAGTGGGACCCCAGGAAAGACCATACCAACCTTCATCTCTGCAGGACAGAACCGAGTCCACTGCGCCCCCAGTCATCTCTCTCAAAAATTCCAGAAGACAGTATAGCGTAACAGACCCAGGGCAGACCTAGCATCAAATGCCCCTGATAAGCTGCACAACTCTGTGCAAGACCCTCAACCTCTCTGAGCCCCAGTTTCCTCCTCTGTGAGATGACAATAATAATTGTACCTATTGAGGTTGCTGCGAGATTTCCTGAGAATGCACGTAGCAGGACCTAAAATAAGTGCTTGGAAAATGATAGCTATTTTTCCACCGGGTGGAAAAAATCTGGAAGAGGGAGCATCATAGATACTAAGGAGGAGAGTCATAGCAAGCTACAGGGCAGAGAGCACAGGACTGACAATCAGAAAATCTGGAGTCAAATCCAGTTCCACTGTTTAGTAGCCGTGTGGCCTTAGACAAGTCATCTGACACCCACACAGTGGGAAGGACAACACATTTCACAGTGCAGGCATGATTATGCGTGTGAAAGTGCAGCGTTCAAAGACTACAGTAGGGGAGGCGTTATTTTACAGACTCAGACAAGAGACCTTGGAAATTATCTTCACAAGGGCATGTATCTTGCTTTATTTAATGTCACATCCCTCTAGCACAGAGCCTGGTGCCTAACCAAAGCTCAGTAAATGTTTATTTTCGAATTAATAGATTTATCCCAACACACTTCACTTTACCAAAGAAAAAACCCTGAAGCACAGAGGTGACCAGACATTTGAGGAATGGCTGAGGCAGGTGCCATGTGTCCAATTTCCTGCCTGCTGGTTCACATTCTAGAAAACACCGTTCTGAGCACCAGGAATATTCCCGCTGCCCATTCTCGTTGGTCCTAGCTTATTGTACTCAGCCGGTCCTTCATCCCAACCCTAACCCTCAGAGCCTTAAAGGGCTCCTACAAAAACCCCAGTTGCTCCCTTCCAAAACCTGTCTTCAGAGAGTCCCAAATCAGCCTGCCAATTGGCTCTAAGTTTTGGAATTAAAAACCAGTCATTTCCACCTGACCAGTCCTGGTGGACAGCCACTGATTTCTCGAACTCCAGGATTTGTGAAAAAAGAGAAATATGGGTGCCTACATGGAATTTAGAGAAGCAACAGAACATAAAAGGCACTGGTTCTGAAAGTCACAGAAGGTTCCCAAATCAGTGACTGGATTCCCAGCTGTGCCCTGGGGAAGACAAGCCCTTGCCCAGCCCCCACATCTATCTGTTCCTAATCACTTCAAGCCACAAGCCTGTCAGACACCAAGACTTAGCAAACCAGGCACTTGGCCAAGGGCATGCCAATACCTGTCAGGCCACAATTGCCAGACTCCTCTGTATTTCCAAGGACTTCCAGAACACAGCTCTACACAGGTTTGTCATGGCGAATTCAATCAGGATAGGAACATTGAACCCTATTGAACCCTGTTGCTACTTTAGAAGTATGCTGTCCATTTTTGGAAGCTGGGAGACCAACTATAGAGTTTCAAAGACTGAGCTCTTTCTACCCGCTGGAGACTTGTCAGCCCTTTGTCCCAAGGTCTAGACCAATGCTCATCAAAGTATGGTCAGAAGACCTGCTGTATCAGACTCTCCGGGGGAGCTTGCTCTGGGCCCCATTCTGGTACTGGAGCAGAACCTCTGGAGACAGGGCCATGGATCTTAAAAACACCCTGGGGCACTGAATTTGACTACCAGTCTGCAATCCCCTTACCCCAAGGGTTAGTGCTGGATCACTGTGTTCCAGAGGAGGGAATAGAGGCATTGATGCTTTGAGGTAAGAAACAGAAATTACTCGATGTCAAATGAAATGGGAGTCCCAGAGCTTGTGGAGGAGATGGGGCTCCTGCAAGGCTGTCCCAGGCTCGCACTGTGCCACCCCCACGGGCTAGCGGACTTCAGTTAGGGTGTGGCTTCCTGGGCACCTGCAGAGGCAGGATGCTAAGAGATTTGGGAAGCCACACTAGGAGTCCTGTGCCAAGCCTGAAGTCAGGGAAGAAGCATACAGTGGAGGGCATCTTAGGAACCCACCCAGAGTGTCAGTGCCCAATACATGCTGGGGACCAGCACCCAGGGTGGGGAATGAGTATCAGAAAGAACAGTAGTGATAAAGGTAACCATTCCCTAAAGACCAGTTCTTTTGGCCTCAAATAAATCCCCTGGTTTCATGAATAGTCCAAAGGAATGGAGGTCTTCCAAAAAGACCAGCCTGCTGAGGAACAGCTTAGATGTAATTTTCCTTTAAAAAATAAAGAAATGTGTCATTCTTCACATCTCAGTGTCAAAGAGAAATTTCTACTCATCACGTAGATAATATGCCCACCAAAAAAAATTCATGAACCATATTTCTGCTTGGCTTATGTGAGGTCATCATTCAAGCTGTGAGTTTATGAAAGAATTCCTCAAGTCTGACTCCCAGCTTCCCAGCATGAACTTGGAAAGTCCTAACCCACTGCTGCTCAGCACTTGCACGTGTGCGACATGTTATGTAAGATGGGTCTGATTTACACACTGAAGAAAAAAGCCAAGCAGGACTGAATTCGCTCTTGTACAAGTACAGAGTTCTTTTTATTAGCATGTGAGATCATTTCCCAAAACACGTACCATGGAACATTAATTCTGAAAGACGTACTAAAGGGTGTCTCGGGCCAATAGATGCGAGAAACATTGCATACTCTGTTCCTCCCTACCAGGGATTCACAATGTAGTACCGCAGCTCTGAGAAAGTTTTTTGGTGAAGCATTTACTGTTTGGCCTGCTCAGTGCCCCTCCCCATCTGTCCCCACTTTTATAACAGCATTCTAGCTTTCCTTTAGGGAAATACTCCCTCCCTCCCCCTCGCCCCACTCAACCATGAAGTTCATGTGGCTTTGCTTATTGAAACCATTCAGTGACAATGCTGCCTCATATTCAACACACACACACACACACACACACACACACACACTTCCCTTACAGGTACACAGCCAAACACAATATCCAGCACAGAAGTACACACGCACAAGATTATTGGAGCTGAGTCATATTTTGTACCTCCAGAGATTTTACCATTCATGTTTTCCCTTAATTCTTACGAACTATCTAGAATTATTCCATTTATTAGCCTCTGTCTGTTTCTGTTGCTTGCAACCCAAAAACTCTAGATGAAGCAAGAGACCTATTTTCCACAGGCAAAAAACATGAAGTTGGGCCCTTACCCTACACCTTATACAAAAAATAATTCAAAATAGATCAAAGACCTAAACATAAAAATTAAGACTATAAAACCCTATAAGAAAACACTTTAATAACATGGGATTCAGCAACGATTTCTTAGCCATAACACCAAAAACACAAGCAACACGGGAAAAAATTAGACTTATCAAAATTAAAAATGTTTGTTCAGTAGAGAACACTATAAGCCGAGTGAAACTCCACAGAACGGGAGAAAATATGTGCAAATCATATGCCTAATGAGGGATTAATATCCAGAATATATAAAGAACTCCTATAATTCAACAACAGCAAAAAATACATAACCCAATTTAAAAATGGGCGAAAGACTTTACCAGACATTCCTCCAAAAACAGCATATAAATGACCAATAAGCACATGGAAAGATGTTCAATGTTACTAACCATTAGGGAAGTGCAAATCAAAACCACATTGAGACACTACTTCACACTCAGGATGGCTATCATAAAAAAGAAAAAAAATAGGAAGTGCTGGCAAGAATGCGGGGAAAGTGAAGGCCTGCACTTCACTGGTGGGAATATAAAATGGTACAGTCACTGTGGAAAATGGCATGGAGAGTTCTCAAAAAATTAAAGATAGAATTAACCAAATGATCCAGCAATTCTGCTTCTGGGTATATTCTCAGAAGAATTGAAGGGCACCTGGGTGGCTCAGTTGGTTGAGCCTCAGACTGTTGGTTTCAGCCCAGGTCATGATCTCCCTCTCTGCCTTCCCCCCACTCAGGCATGCTCTCTCTTCTTCTCTTTCTCTCTCTCTCTTTCAAAATAAAAAAAAAAAAAGAACAATACTTTTATTTTAAAAAGGTAGAAGAAACCCAGGTGTCCATTGATGGATGAATGGATAAACAAAAGGTAGAATACATTTGTGCACACATACAACAGAACATTATTCAGCCTTAAAAAGGAATGAAATTCAGGCACATGCTACTACATGGATGAATCGTGAAGACATTATGCTATATGAAACAAGCCAGTCACAAAAGGAAATATCATATGATTCCTCTTATATAACATACCTGGAATAGTCAAATTCACAGAGACAGAAAGTAGAGGGTGGTTGCCAAGGGCTCAGGAGAAGGCGCATGGGATGTTATTGCTTAATGCACACAGGGCTTCAGTTGGGGTAAATGGAGAAGTTCTGAGGAGGGGTGGCTGTGATGGTTGCACAACAACGTGAAGAGACTTAATGCCACACACTTAAAGATGGTTAGAATGCTAAGTTTCATCTTATGCATATGTTATCACAATAAAAAAGAAGCCTATTTCACTTTCTATAACCAAAATTTCCCTGGATGCATCTGACCACAGACTTCTCCCTTTCACCAGAACTCCACATGAATAACACACAAAGCAAGGATCCCAGAGAATATCCTTTGGGAAAGGCCAGCGTGTCATGTTGTGGCTGAACCTTCAAGGATAAAATCCCAGGGTGGAACAGAGCAAGGGTCTCATCTAATGCAGGTAAGAAACACTGGGCCAGTCATCTAGGGAAGGAAGAGGGCTTCGTGTCAGTCAGTTGAAAGACTAAGAGAAAAATTACCAGGTGTACTTACAACTGCAAAGAAAAGACCCCCCCCCACCTTCCGAAACCAGCCAGGGCGTGCCCGGTTGTAGTCTGACATAAAGGCGGGAACCAATCAAGTTCTGCTGAATGGTTTGAAATAAAGGCGGGAACCAATCAAGTTCTGCTGAGCATTCAAATTTAAATGTTAACCAACAACAGCTCTGTAACCTCTAAAAAATATCCCTAACTTGTTTGTGCCTGTCTATAAAAGAAGCTGTAAGATCCTTACTCGGGGCCTCTTAGCGTCACCAGCAACGAGTGCGCGGAGGACCGGTTCGAACCTGCAATAAACGACCCTTGCCGCTTGGCTTTGATTCTGGACTCTGGTGGTTTGTTTTCGGGGGGTCTTTCGAATCGGGGCATATCGCAGTAAACTAGGATTCAGAGAGAAAGCACGCAATAGCAGAGCGCAGAGGAGACACCTGCTTCTCTGGGCCTTCATATCAAGATATTGATGAGGTAGCTCCCAAGTGGGAGAACTTAAGGATCCTTCTTCTGGAAGCAGGTTTGCAAGGTTGGAAATAAGAGAGCCAGGCAAGAGGACGGAGACAATGCACCCCAATATGCATCCCCAGGGACTGGGGGCTAATTACCTCCACCATTATAGACTGTACTGTTTACATGCAGAACACAAGTTGCTTAGCAATCTCAGAACTTAAAAAAGGCTTTTTGAAATGTTTAGCGGTTCTCAGCCACTGGGCGGAACTCCTTTGGCAGGGAGTTGGATCCACCCCTTGGCCAGGGCATTCGGGCCAGAATGGCATTGAGATTGCCCAAGGGGAAGATGACAATTTAGGATGATAGTGTAGAAGTCTCTTGTTAAGTAGCCCCTCCCTCATTGCAGGCTTCCTCCTAAAACTAATCTCTGAAGGCTCTTAGTTTTCATTTGCATAAAGAAAGTAATAAAACATAATTAAAAGCGTTGAGCTTTTCGTCATGTGCCAGCAGTTGGCTTTGCATGCATTTTCCCATTTCCTGTAAAGAACTAAGAAGTAGATAACTTTGTAACTCATTTCCTCGATTTCTTCATTCAGATGAAAAACCTGAGCCTAAGAAAGATTAAGTTATTTGTCCAGGTTTCCCAGCTGGGAGCCAGGATCAAACCCAGGCAACTGGACCCCAGAACGGACCCTTTTCTCGGCCACTTCATCCCCTCTTTCCAGCCGCTCGTGTACAGAGCCTCACAGTCTGCATCTTCCTTCTCAGTCACAAAGGAAGTGGATTCTTAATGTCCATTTCCGTCTTCTTTCTCATATGCACAATTATAACCGAAAGCACCTGTGAAACCCTCACGTCCCATTTATCTGTTGCATGGAGCACTTGTCTGCATAAAAGCAAGGGAATGGACAAGGTCACTATCAACCTGATTTTTTATGAGTCAAAAGTCCTCATCTTCAACACCTAAAATAGCATTTCTCATTGCCCATTGTCTGTACAGAGACTCTCAAAGACACAATTAAGGAAATCAAATGAAGAGTTCCTTTCTTCTGCTGCCGCAAGAGATAGCATTGGCATTTTCCCAGCCGCTAATGTTTTTCAGCTGGCTTTCCACATTCCAAGAGACAGCGATCAGGGCCAGTCCAATACATCAGCAAAGTAGGCGAATGTCTACATTCTGGGGTCCAAAGGGTAAGCTGGGGGAGGGCACTGAGACACCCACCTATTTCAAAAGATCTTTCCCACGTGCCAGTCACACACGTAACTGTAATTCTCCCTCAAACACTGTTGAAGTAATTGATGTGCCAACAGGCCCTAATACCACCTCATACGTGTATAACACTTTAATAACCCTGTAGAGATTTGAATATTCTGAGGTTCCAAAACACTTTTACTTATCACATTTTGTCATCTTAAAAATGCTGCGAGGTTCACATCGCTTTTCCTATTTTATATGAGGATTTTCGAGCTCACTAGTAACTAGCAAAGCCAGGGCTAGCATCTAAGGCTTTTTTTTTTAACTCCAAGACCAATGTTCTCTGGAGGTAAGATATTTTCACTCATCAACACCTCTTGCACAATTCCTTCATCTGCCAGAAGCCTGAGCCTAAGACAGGTAAGTTTCAGTAGCTGTACTAAGACAAGCCAACTCTGGTTGGAATTGACCAATCCGGCCTTAGCCTGGGAACCCCAAAGCACGAACTCTAATAAAGGCACATGCCCCAGGGCCTGCTTCTCTTTCTGCTTGCACCCTGCCTTGACCTCCCCATGCGGCCCCCCGAGGAATGCCTGGTTGGTATTTTGTCCAGGACTTGTGCAAAACTCAATTTCAATTTCTCTTGTGGTCTGTTTTTGAACCGTGGCTCCCTGTCTGGCCCCCTGTACTTCACCTAAGAAATGCTAACTTAAACGGTTGTAACAATTAGCACTACCATCCTTATCAATAATAATCTTGGCTGTGACTTGCAGAATTTACAGTTAATAGTGACCATTCAAATGTGCCCTTCACCTGGTGCTAAGAGAAGGTATACACGGGGCCACCAGCCTGCTGGCCGGGGTTGCTTATTCATGGTCTTGCGATTCTTACCCAGAAGACACCTGGAGGGACTGGTTTCACTTTTTTTCAACCGAGGCTCCGAAAGGCTTTTGCCCAGCCATTCCTCAGATAACCCAAGCTCCTCACACTGCTGTTTCCAAATAGTGAAACACATCATGGCAGGCCACCTGTTCCATCTTTAATCAAATAGATGAATCGCAAGGCGACTTCCTTTGGCTTTTTTTAAAATAAGATTTCCACTCCTACCTCATGGCCTTGTCCAGCCTGACGTTGACAAAAAAAAAAAAGAAATTACCGCTTTCAAGTACACCCGATGGCGTTTGTTGTTGTTGTTTGTCAAATAAAAGTTGACTGCTTGAGTTGCACTCCTCACAACCCTGTGCCTCGCCCATTTTCTGATGTTTGCCACTTGCGCTCGCTTTGTGTCTCGGGGTGCTCCTGGTAAGGTACCCTTTGCCAACACTCGTCAAAAGGCTGTAATTCCCTCATCAGATATTTATTTCAGAGTATCTGCCGTCTGGACCACATCAACTCCCTGTCTTTAAACAAGGCTACTGTTAACGTGGATGTGTGTGTGTTGAACACATACATATGCACAGGTAGGTATGTTTATACATGTATAAACATGTATAAACACATATATATGCATACATGTATGTATATGTGTGTGTATGAATATGCACGTAAAATTTCACACACCTTTCAAGAAAGCACCTTCCAAAACTTTCAAATTCCCCACAAGGCAGCCAGATTTCTCCCAAACAGCTGCCCTAGGGCCTCCGGTGATACCAGGAAGAGCAATTCTCAGTCCCCCTATGTTTCCATTTTTCTAAAAGCCTGACAGTAAAGGAGAGCTTCTCTACTTTGATTCAAGCAGTTAAAAACTCCAGCACAACAGAAGACACAGGCACATTTTTGTCGTGACTTACTTGACCACCATCCCAGCAAACTTAAATTACAACTCGTCTTGGGGCGCCAGGGTGGTTCAGTCGATTAAGTGTCTGACTTCAGCTCAGGTCATGATCTCATGGTTGGTGAGATTGAACCGTGCTTCCGGCTCTGCGCTGACAGCTCAGAGCCTGGAGCCTGCTTGGGATTCTGTGTCTCTTTCGCTCTCTGCCCCTCCCCCGCTTGTGCTCTGTCTCTCTCTCAGAAATAAACATTGAAACAAAAATTTCTTTATTGCAACTTGTCTTGAGTTTTAGAAAAGACGTGCACTTCTTGAATACTTCATTTCCATGAAAGACATTAAAATAAATAAGACCACTGACCGCAGCGGCATTTGGGGCATATACTGAAGAGTAGAGCAAGATGAGAGTCCGGTTGATACTTGAAGTTACTCTACTTTTTCTTTAACTGTGAGGCATCTCTTCCCACCCCCTGCCGTACCCCTCCCCAACATACACACACATATACATGCACACTCGCATGCACACGTGCGTGCCCACACGTGCACCGCCACGCAGTCACCTGAGCATCCAATAGCATTCTTTGGCCGAAAGCCTCAAGTCCCTGTTTGCATACATGTTTCCCTAGCCATTTCACAAGAAAAGCAGCTGTGCGGTGTTGACTTCCTCATTTCCCCCAGAAGTTAAGCTGGACAAGGACTGACGGGTTAGGGTCTCTCATTTTTTGACCGTTTTCCAGGCAAAGTCAGAATCTGCGCCCTCGCTGCAGTGCAATCTTGTGACGGGGGCCTCGGCTAACCCTTAGGACTCCCCCACTCAGCTGCCTTCCCCGCCCCCACCCCACCCCCCATTTGCTCTGCTATCTGCTGTTGTAAGGTGCCGGGCCGTTGCTTCGTGAGCGCTCCTTGTACCAAACCTGAACGGGGCCAGATACAGATACAGGCTCTGTACGCCCATCCTCAGACTCTCTTGAGGCGCTGTTTCTCCCAATGAACAACTCCCTCCCTCCGTCTGCAGCGCGCGAACTGGGCACACCAGGCTAGGTGTTCTGGTGGCTTCCTCGCTGATCTCCTGGCAGTGGCTCCTGCCAGTCAGCCCTCCTGAGCCATGTCCTGAAGCAGCGCCACTTGGCCTGTCGCATCCTTATTTGGAAACATTCAAGCTCCAGCGTTGCCTTCTGAACCAGGTGGAAACTTCTCAGGCTGGAGACCACCATATTCTACAAGGGCTGTCTATCTTCTCTTGCAGACCGCGCACTTTCCACCTCCTAGACAGACAATAAGCGCTTTACATTTAATCCTCACAATAATCCTTCACCCTTGTTTTCCCAATGAAGAAATTGAGGCTTATAGATGCTAAGTAAGTTGCCCTAAATAACCCAAAGTATTTCATTTCCTAGGACTGTGAGCTTACCATAAATGTGGTGGCTTAAAATAACAGAAATGTATTCTCCTGCAGTTCTGGAGGCTAAAAATCTAAAATCATGGTGTCGGCAGGGCCATACTCCCTTGGAAAACATTAGGGGAGACCCTTCCTTCCCTTTGCAGCTCCTGGTGGGTCCGGATGTTCCTTGGCATTCGTTGGCTTACAGCTGTATCACTCCAGTCTCTGCCCCCATCTTCACAAGGCCTTTCTCCCTTGTGTGTCTCTTCTGTGTCCAGATCTCTTTCTATCTCTCCCTCCTTTGTCTTATGAAGACACCACTCATCAGGTTTAGGATCCACCCTAACTCCAGAATGATTTCATCTTGAGATCCTTAGCTAATTACATCTACAAGGACCTACTTCCAAATAAGGTCACATTTTGAGGTGCATATGAATTTGGAGAGAACACAATTCAACCCAATACACCCAGCAAGTGAGAATTTAAAACTACTTCTGACTCCAGGCTTCAGACACTTCACTTAACCATCTAGAATGTTCCTCGCCACATTGAATTTCTCTCATTTTTCTAAACAGAATTTTCTCTCTTCTGCCTCTCTGCCCTTGCTCAAACTATATACTGTTTTCTTTACATAAACCAACCTCTCCCTTTTTCTTTTCCTCAGCCCATCTCACCTGTGGAAATCTTCAATAGTCTTCATGATCAAGCTCAATGCCACTTCCTCCAGGAAGACGTTCATGATTGCACTAACCAACCAAGGAATTCTCTCCCCCACCCAAGCTCCAACTGCCTTACTTCACTTGTCTCTGCTGGCCCATCTTATCTTCTCCATCATTCTAGGTTTTTGTGCCATTGTCCTCATTCACCACCGTGCCCACATCCCACCAATATGTCACAGCTCTATCACAAGCTTCTTAAAGCCACAACTACTTTCTCACACTGTCTTCTCCACAGCCCCTTGCACAACAGGAGCTCCTTACAATTAGCTCACATTCATCGAGTGAACTCATAATCATCTCTCTCTCCCTGTATTGAATAGTTCATGTGTTAGTGAGCAAAAATGCAGGATGCTTACAAAACAAATGTCCCCAACATTCCCACTTCCCCAAAATGGAATTTTAAAAAATAGCCCAATTTACTTTTCCACATCGAATCCAATCATTTTACTGATAATTTTTGTCCTTCATTTGAATTTTGTCTAACGGCAGTAAATCCAGCCCTTCCCAGGTATCATCCTGGCTTTTTCAGTTTCTTCCTATCTCCAATGCCACCTTCCCTGGCTTCTTAGGACAAGCAAATATACTATTTTCAGGGGCTCTGAGGGCCAGGACAATGTCTCCGTCCTTGTATCCCCAGCACCTAGCGGTGCCCGGGTGCCCAACAACGTCTGAAGGATGCATGCAGGAACAAAGGTGTAAATGCTGCCTTAGTAAGAAGTCCTCAGAGTCCCCTAGGGCTGATCACTTTTGCAGGCCTCACACCATCCTCACTGCAACCCTGTGAAGTAGGTGTCACGGTTTTTGCCATGTCACAGATGGGAAAACCAGGGCTGAGAGGAGAAGGGACTTCCTCTTGGTCACACATCCACGTGACGAAACCAGAGTGAAACCCAGGTCTGGCTGGCTCCAGGGCTGTAGCTCTTAACCAAAAAGCCTCTCAGACAGGAATGCACCCGCATCGTCTGGCCCTGGCCCGAAGGGAGCCCCAGGGTGACAATCCCGAACACGCTCTTAAGCTTGAGAGTCTTGGCAGTTGTTGGCCATTTGGCTGGGAAGGTCTGAAATAAGTGAGTAGGACGGTTGAATCTAGGACAACAGACAATAATGTAAATAAAGAATGTGTATGTATACACGGGGTGCGGGAGCGCGTGTGTGGTGTTGCATATGGGGATGCGGCGTGTGTGGTGTGGGATATACCTGCTGTATTCGTTTTATGTAGATGTTTACGTGTGTTCTGTGCGGAGGGAGGGGCGTGTGATATGGAGTGTGTGGTGTGTACGTGGTATGGGGTGCGAGGGTGGGTGTGGGGCGTGTGGAATGTGTGTATGGTGCATAGTGTGTGGTAGGGGGTGTGATATCGTGTGAAGTGTGTGTGGGATGTGTGGGATGTGGACGGTGGTGGGGCATGAGGCGAGGGGGGGTGTCATGTGTGGGGAGTGCGGTGGTTCCTGGGGATGAAAAGAGCTGTGTCTATAGGAAACAGTTTGGGATACCAAAAGAAGCAAATGACTCTGAGTCACATCTGGCCTCCACTCCTAGTTCAGATATTGAACATCTGAACAAACGGGGACAGGTCACTTATCCCTCTGAACTTGTTTGCTGTAAAACGGCCTTTCAACCTCATGGGGCCACGGGGAAGAGTTATTCAAGAAGAAACACTAGAGGGGTGTCGGGGTGGCTCAAACATCCAACTCTTGATCTCAGCTCAGGTCTTGATCACACGGTCGTGAGTTCAAGTCCCACATTGGGCTGTGCACTGGGCATGAAACCTACATCAAAAGAAGAGGAAGTAGGAGAAGGAGAAGAAGAAACAACATTATAAAAGGCCCAATATAGGGGCGCCTGGGTGGCTCAGTCGGTTAAGTGGCCGACTTCAGCTCAGGTCACGATCTCGTGGTTCGTGAGTTTGAGACCTGCGTTGGGCTCTGTGCTGACAGCTCAGAGCCTGGAGCTGCTTCGGATTCTGTGTCTCCCTCTCTCTCTGACCCTCGCCCACTTGCGCACTCTCTCTCAAAAATAAACATTTAAAAAAAAAGCCCAATATAAACAAAACACTGTACTGAGGAGTATAGGGCTAAAAAAGGAAAAGAAGTAGTGGTCCCTGATTTTAAGGAGTTTCCATTCTGTTTGGGGGAAGGTAGACCTATAAAACTGATTTATGCAGAATGGAAGGTGTATGACAATGAAGACTGGCATCTCTCGAGCTCTTCGTGGTATGGCAGATTAAAAGATGTTCATCTCAAACCTTATAAGGTAGGTATTAGTTAGCAACCCCATCTTACAGATGGGAAAAGTGATGGTTGCAAACGTTTCGCCTTTACTCCAAAGACACACTGATGTTAAATGGCATTGATATTAAAAGGCCTGGGAAACCAGAATCTTCTCTCTTATCACCTCCCTGTACTGCTTCCTTGAGCATTTCAAAGAGGCAAAGACGGGAACGTTTGTGCTCAATTTGGAAAAAGGAGAACGGGCCAGCAGCACTGAATTATAAGGCTGTTGCTTTCGGCAATATTGAGGTCCCATGATTGTTGCTATTAGTGTGTGTCTGATTGCAAACTCAGAAACACGGGGAGGGGGAGTAAAAGAGGGTGCATGTAGGGGGCCAGAGATGTGAAAGGGGGACACCAGGTGGTTCCATTCCAGCCAGGGGTCATACACCACCACTGGACAGATGCTTCGTAGGAAGGTCAAACCATATTAATGACACAGAGAAGAATTTGGTTAAAGCCTTGCCTAGCTGGATCCAGGCTGAAAATCATCAGTTTCCTTTTTTTTTTTGGACCCATAATCCTTTATAATTTCCTCTAATGCTTTAGTCTAGCTTAGGACCGTGAGCCTTCAGGGAGCAAGGGCACATCTGTTCAGTCAGGAATTTGCCAAAGTAAAAGATCAATCTGGCTTTTACTAGAACTTAACATCTAAAGGAACCCAAATACTTCGCAACTGTATTAGCCAAAACTAACTTTGCATCATTATGAATCATGACTCCAAAGGAGAGGTGTCAAGGATACTCTGAAACAAATAACAATTGGGCTATCACCAAAGAAAAGAAGAAATAAAATAACAAGCATGTTTCTTGCTTGTTATATGGAAAGAATGCTATATGGAAAGAATCATAATTGTCTTATTTGGGGAGGAAAAACATTTAAGAATGCCTTTTTTGGGGATGCCTGGGTGGCTCAGTTGGTTGGGCGTCCAACTTCAGCTCAGGTCATGATCTCATGGTTCGCAAGTTCGAGCCCCGTGTTGGGCTCTGTGCTGACAGCTCAGAGCCTGGAGCCTGCTTCAGATTCTGTGTCTCCCTCTCTCTCTGTTCCTCCCCGGCTTGCTCTCTCTCTCTCTCAAAAATAAATAAAGATTAAAAACAACTTTGAAGAATGTCTTTTTTTCCCAAAGATTTTATTTCTTTTATTATAAGACACATAGGTAAAAACTTGCATATTCTGAAAAAGGTAGAAAATGGTAATAAAATGGACATTTTTCCTATTAAGAAATATGCTCATAAATATGCTTTATCAAATGTTAAAATGGTTATTATTTTGCAAAATAACAATAAATAGAGCAGAGCTGTGGCATACAATGGTCAACCCAAAGTACTGGAAGTATTTATGTTTTGTGTTTTATAAAAATTCAGACCTTTGATCATATTTCAAAATTTGGCATTTTGCACTCCAGGTTATCAATAATTCAAATCTTTAAAATATTTTCATGATGGCCCCATGACTTTAAAAACAATGAAACATAAAAGGTGGTTTGACTGAGTAGAATGATTAAAATAATTTTCCCCTAAACAAAAAATTACAAGACACAGAAGCAAAGACATGACTTTTTGATCCCATAAGTAGTATCTGTATCAGTTCCCAATTCTACAAATTTCTGGATCCCCGACTGTGGGCGCTGAACAAAAATCGTTCACTAAGCTTTAGCTTCCAGCAAGGTGCACCATTTCATTTCACAGCTTGATGGAGCCATGATGGTCATGATTATGATGAGCCCGGTTCTATAATTCTAGCTCCATGAATACAAGGTACAGAGAAAGAAGCTCTCCCTCCTTTGAATAAATCCCTTAAAGGCTTTCCTACATTTGTGTATGACCTAATGGCCTCAAATTCATGTATCAGAACACTGGGTGAAATTTTAATGATGAAAAATTCTCGTTCTGAGCATTCTTTTGTAGGCTTCAATTCTCTACTATCCAAAGGAGAGAGGAACACAAGTGAACACCAAACATGTCCTCTAATGAGTCTTGGGTGTTCAAGTAGCCAGGTCAGGCTTTTTCCTGTAAATAAATACTGATTTTACAAAGATCTTTCATTTCCCATGCATTATGTTGCCCTTAAGGCTAACACATTAATTCCCAGCTACAATGGGAGAAGCCATATGTAATAATACTTAAGGATCCAATCTAATATAGATTATCAGTCCCAATGGTGTTCGATGACATCCATCAGGGGGACATCTGGGCGGCTCTGGGTGCCTAGAGCACAGAGAGGTCATGGCAGGATTTGGACTTGAGCTTGAAGGCCATATTCTTGTTGTTTTTGGCCACGATCTTGCCCCAGAAGCGCCTGGCTTTCCTGGGGATGCTTTCCCTCCTTTTCTGGTAGGCCAGCCGCCGCTCATTCTTCTCCTTGCTGTCCCGCCGAAGGCGGACCTGCCGCACGATGCCCTCAAACAGCTCCTTCACATTGTGCTGGACAGCCGCGGAGGTCTCAATGAACTTGCAGTCGAACACCACAGCACACGCTCTCCCTTCTGGAAAGAAAAGGAGCGGAGAAGAAAGTCAGAGGAGCTACACAGCACACAGCCAAGCTGATGATTCTTGACCTCAAGCTGTCTCCAGGTAACTCTAGGTCAGTCACACATGTGATGGATATAGGAGGCCACTCCCAGAGCACAGAAAGAGGCAGAGTCACAGGAAGCAGGAGAGACGGACTTTAGATCTGGCCCATCATAAATTCACTATGCAAAGGTCCAATTTCGTCAAATACGGTAACATTAATTATAACAATAAAAACCACAGCCTTAATTTATTGTACTTACTATGTGCCAGGAACTGAGTTAAATACTTTTTTATAAACATTTTTTTAATGTTCAAAACAATCTTGAAAAATACACTATCCCTTTCAGATGGATGAAGGAACTGAGGTGGGGGGGTGGTCTTTTAAAAACGTGAAGGCGTTCACATAGCCTGTAAGTGGCAGGGGTAAAGCCAAGCCTGCTTCTTCCTCAAGCTCAGATTCTTAACTCTTTCTCCTAACTGAGTTTCCTGAATTGGAAAAAAATCCTACTATCTGACTTTCCTCTCTTAGAAAACAATTTTAAAGCTCTGATGAGGTACCTTGAAAAACTTTTTGATGATTTCACACATGTACAATACAGTGACAGCAAACTATACAAACAGGCTTTCTGGAGCAGCCTCAATGTCAAATGTTCCACTGTGTTCAACGGCCATGTATCCAAGTTTTGGTTAGGGAAAAAAAAAAAAAAAAAAAAAGATTACTATAGACAGTCCTTTCCTAAGAGTAAGACATTCCCAAACTAGTTGTAGGCCTTAAGTCTTCAACAGGTTTCTTTCCTCCTGAATGGGGCCTAGCAATGCAGTATTTTATTTTTTACCATGGTACCAGGAACCAAATCTATAGTAGGCCAAAAAAATCTCAAAGGCCCCGAAAGCAAATAGGCAGTATCTCTGAACTAGGCATGAAAAAGTGTATGTGACACCATCAGGCTGATGCCTTAACTGAAATTTAGGAAGCAAAAGGCAGGGGACAGGAAGGAGTTTCTAGGGTCTCCAGGAACCAGAGGCAACCAGAGTAGAATCCTTATTCTTACTGAAACTCTTGGAGTTTTCATCTTTCTTGCATAAAGAGACTACTTTTATTTCCCTGAACTCTTGAGAGCTTCCAGGAGAATAGAAAAGGACAAGGAATAAAGGCTGGGGAGTGCCAGTAAATCCCTGAGCACGATCTTTTCCCTAAAGGAATTGCAGGAAGGGGAAAGTGGAATCCTGCAAGTCGACCAGATGGATCAGGGAGCAACAACCAGCACAGAGACAATCTGCTGGGAATGCAGGAATCTTAGACACAAAACTCCAGGGAGCATTTTAATGAGTCCCTGGTTCCGGCTTCATGAAGGAAGAAAAGAGCACCTATCTGAAGAAAACCAGGTGACCCAGAGACGGTTTCTATGACACTGGCACTGCTCCCCTTACCTGATACAGACACTTCCCGGCACCGCACCAGGTCACTTTTGTTGCCGACCAAAATTATAGGAATGTCCTCTGTCTGCCGAGCCCGGCGGAGCTGGATTCGCAGCTCAGATGCCTTCTCAAAGCTGGCTCGGTCCGTGATGGAGTAGACAATCAAGTAGGCATCCCCGACCTGCATGCAGTGATCTTGGAGCCATTCATTCTCTCCCTGGTAAAAGGAGAACCTCCCTGAGCTCAGGCTGGTCTGGTAAATGAAGCATCGGGGGAAACAGTACATGTATCCTATGTACCCTTGCTGATATGAGGAAGAAAGGAAACGTATTCCAGCTCCCCACATGCATGCCTCCCATGCCTGTACCATGTCTGGTGGCTATAAGCTAGCCCATCAGGTATTTCTGCCAAAAAGTTTTTACTGTCCAATTCCTCCTACAGCTTGAGTTGATAAATTATACAATGACTCTGCCAAACCACATTTCCAATTTTTATCCAATCTACCAAAAATGAGCCTTTTCTGACTTCCAAAAATTCCCTTTTGCCTTTCCCAAGTGATGAAATTTAGAGTCCTTCTGTGAGAACAGGAGACCTCTCAGTAAACAGAAGGTCTAGCAAATATGCTCAGGAGCCCAAAATCCTTAAAAAGCACATGTTGAAGACTAGTATTAAGATTGTCAACTCCACATAATCTGGTTTTATATATAGCTTTAAATTATCATCCGTATTTGGCACTTGCCCTAAAGCGGATATATGTTTTTGTATTTTTTTTAATTGCACTGAGGGCAAATCACTGTCACTTGCTTAATATTCAGAGCTCATTTGCGAATGACCTGTTCCTTAGAACAGCCTCTTACTTCAGAAAAAGAAAGCTTTTAATCAAGAAAATGAGCCCACCTCACCTAGAACACTAAAAGGACAAGGTCACCCTTGCATCAGACAGCCTGTTGGAAGGCAAGCCTTGACAGAATTTACAGAGAGCTGTGAGCTCTGCATACCTTGTTTTCCCACATGTCCAGGAGTATAATCGTTGCACTTTCCCCGTCAACAATCAGGGTTCGTTCGTATGTATCTTCTAGAGAAGCAAGAACAGTGACACTGGAGTCAGGAAATTAGGCAATGCTTTTCCGTAAGCGTCACGTAGAAAATTACACTAGAAAATTAGCTTACTAAATATGCAATCAATTATGTAAACATACAGATATTCACAAAGGCAAATTACTACTTTTTAATCACCTTTAACAACATTCTACGTATATTCTTCCACTACCTCCTAAGCAGAACCCCTATGTCTTCTGCATGTGTCACCAAAAACCACTTGAAATGAAAAGCTTTTGTTTTCATCATTCCTGGACCTTTTATATAGAAAAACCATTTATAAGGATAAACTCACTGAGAGCTTTTGACTCTGATTCATTGGATGATGCCATGAGAGAACACTAACTGCCCAGTGGAACTCTAAGCCTCATTCATAAGCCTTACATGGAAATCCACTGTACCTTTCAGTAGGGTGCTTACTGGCAATTTCAGGAGCTCTAAGCTCAGAGACATTTTTCCTGTTTTGAAACATGCAAGAAAAAAATCTTGCGACCCTGTTTTGGCTGAAGTTTTCTTCCTTTAAAAAAACATTCAGCTCCCTAAGAATAAACAGGCTTATTCTTCCATCTCAAGTCAGCAGGACAGCCTCCAGGCCTCCTTGGTAATGGAAACTCTCCTCCCTACACTTGAGCCCAGACTGAGTGTAGGTGAAGGGTGAGCAGTACCATGCGCCAGAGCAGCTCCAGCCCAGAGAAACCAGTTGGCGGGGGCGAGGTGGGGGAAGCAAGGGGGAGAGTTGGCTGATTTAACTGGGATTTTGCAAGAGGGATTCCCATCAACTCCATGCACATGAGCCCATCCCCACTCTGTTTCCACAATGAGGTTTCCTGTTTCGAGTTTCATCATTTGAGAATTATTATTTTCGTAATGATTTTTTTTCTTTTTTACCATTTTCCTTGCTGCTCCTTTTGCCTGAAACCTGTTCCCTGGGATATCCAACAGGCGTGTGCCCTCACCTCTTTCCAGGGGAAGTGTTCTCTCACCAGCTACTTAAAATTGCAACACATCTCCCCTACCAGTATTGCTTACTCCTTTCCATTTTCATTTTTCTTCGTCGTACTTCTAAGTACCCCACATGCAATCCACTTAACCTATTTTATTCACCTATTTTAGTCTTTTCTGTCCCTCTCGGCCCCCGAATATTACGGCAGAGATCTGCTGCTATGTCCCCTGGAACCCAGCACAGTGCTTAGCATACTGCAGATGGGCAACCAACACTTATCGAATGAATGAATGAATGATAACTATAGCACTGGGGATATAAGCACAAGCAAACCTGAATTAGAATCTGAATGCCATCTCTTATTAACTATGTGGCTCTGGACCATTTACTGAAGTGCTCTGGGCCTCAGTTTCTTCATCTGTGAAATGGGACTGATAATAGTATTCATGCCTTGGGGCAATTACATAGGCTAGGCATGGGCACAGGGTAGAAATGCAATAAATATTAGCTGTTGTCATCACTCGCTCTGATGGAGGAAGCCGGTTCTTGCCATAGTTGGTGTTTCCTACCATAGGTAAATCCTAGCTTAAAAACACTACATTGGAGAAACCAAGGCATCTCTTGTTTTATAGTAACAAGGGATTTATAAAAAGCAATGCTCCCAGTTTAAATGTTTCTTCATCTAGGAAATGGAATCAGCAGAGGCAAAGGAAGGAAAACGTGGACAAATGAAAAGGCTCTTTCTGTCAATTTCCGTGCCTCCATAAGGTGTCATTCTAATCAATGGTAATGGTGTCCCACTGGGGGATTAAGTCTGTTATCCCCATCCTGTCTGCCATCCACAATGTGCAGCATGAATGGGATCACAGTGGGACGCACAATCTGGATTTCTGCAGAGTAGGGTCTCCTGACTCAACAGGCAAATTTTACAACCAAATGGAAATGATCAGAGCCTGAGCAGCACAAAAGGGGGGCTCGCTGACTGCCCCTTACTACCTCGGAGTTTTTCTCTTTTCTCTAAAAGCCTTCCCTGTTCTCAAAAAATCCAAAACAGCACTTTCTCTGCCCTCAGCCCACCACTCATCATCCAGAAGCAGGTACAAGGGACTGAGTCCCCAGCAGTTCAAGTAGAAACCTACTTCGTTCCAATAGCTAGGGGGGAAAAGCAAACTCACGCTTCCCCTTGGTTTAAGAGATGTCTGAACATTAGCCTAGAGAAAATGGGGATTATACCTTAAAAAGTAGACGCCTAACTGCTTTGACATTCTGGAAGATTCCTGGACTTAGCCCTGCCTGAAAATCATTATGCTGCAAATCCTAAAACAATATATCTCTGCCCTGCTTCACTGCATATGCCCCACACCTAGTTTATTTTTATTTGCCAGTGGGGCGGGGGAGTGGGGGAGGGAGAGAGAATGAGAGAGAGAGAGAGAGAGAGAGAGAGAGAGACAGAGAGAGAATCTTAAGGAGGCTAAGAGCCCAATGCAAGTCTCAATCTCACAACCCTGAGATCCTGACCTGAGCCAAAATCATGAGTAGGACGCTTAACCAACTGAGCTACCCAGGTGCCCCACATCCAGGTTTATATACAGCCTCTGACTACTCCCCCCCACTCCCCACGGATTCTTCAGACACACAAAGTATCCTGCTTCATGGCCCTCTGCTAACCAGGAGAGGGCCTGCCTGCAACCAAAGTTCTAGTTTCTCTTCCTCCCCTTTGTCACTCACCTTTTAGCTTTCTCAAGAGCTAATCAGGTGAGGAGAGGAGAAATAAAAGAACATGATATTCTAGAAAAGTCCTTTGAAATTTGCCCTGGTTAAGGTGTGTGGAGAAAGGGTCAAGGCCTACTGGCTTATAGAGCTTTTCAGTATCGTGGGTCTGGAGAAGCCCTCACTTCTCCAGTGCTCTCAGTAAAAGCTGGGGGTGAACACGCACACTCTGGAATGAGAGAGATCATCCTGAGGGGTGGGATGGATGTCACCTGGTTGGGTGACAGGAGCTATTCTCCCTGGACTAGTACACCTTAATGTGTCTTTAACTTGACCCTCACTGTGCTCAGAGACCCTTCTGTCCAAGATTGGCTCGCATGCTGTGTGGAAGCTGCACAGGAGTTCTCTCCCACACTAGAATGGGCTCCTGCAGCCTCTCAAAGGCTTGGAGGCTCCAACATCCCTCTCCCCCAAACTCTCAACTGCTTTCAGCTTCCATAGCCCAGGAAGGGAAGCCCACTCTAGGAACACCATCCTCTCCTCTTGTGGCACCTTTCCTCTGCACGTCTCACGGGGCCCTAGCCAAGAGGGGCCAGAGTGGATGGGGACCACAAGCAACAAAAGTGCCAGTTTGAGAAGATAAATCCAGGCACAGGAAATGGTAGGTTCAGAATCAGCTCTAACACTCATTCCGTACGTCTTATGTGCCAGGCACTATGCTACATGCTTATATGCTACCTCCGTCAATCCTCCAGTGCCCTATGAGGTAGGCATCATCTCTATCTCCCTAGTGAGGAGTTTGTGGGGGGGGGGGGGGGGTCAGCACCTTGTGCAGGAGCACTCAGCTACATCGTGTCAAAGCTGGGCTCCAAACCCACGTCACCAGACTGAAGTCCAGTGCTCTTCCCATACTTCCTGTGTGCACGTGCCATACCTTCTCACCGACTCAGGGCTTCCAAATCCTAGTGATCCTTAGGATCCAGCTCAGAGGCCACCTCTTCTATGAATCCTTTACTGACTTCCACAGCCAGAAGTAACCTTTTCTCCTCTCAATTCCTACAGCACGGTCCCTCTACCTCTTCAAGCCACTCATCACATCCTATCTTGATTTAGTTGGTGCACATCTGATCTCTATTGCACATACTGGAAGCATCTTTAGGGGGGACCCTAGGACTCCTGGCACGCCCCCGCAGTGTCTCACCAAGTTCCATGGTGTATGTTCAGTAACTACTTAGGAATGAATATTGCATGAATGAATGGATGAATAAATGAACGAATGGCATTAAATGTATACAGAGAGTCATAAGATTATTGCAATAGAGCTGTAACAACATCCATCTTTATTAGGAGAGATACTGATGAGAGTATTGTGTAGAGGTTTTTTTATGGTTAATGCTGAAAAAAGGACAATGTGAGGGCATGACTTGGAAAACCTTCTTCCAAGTTTCCAGCTGTAGTGATTCCAACAGCTGCCTATGGATAAGAGATGTAATCCTAGACAGTATAAATTAAGTTACTCAAATAGGACACATTAAATAGGATGGGTCACCTGAGGAGTTTCTTGCCAAAGATTCTATTCAAGGAGGTAAGGAAAGGATTCTCCCTCTCCTTTCCCCCATTAAGCAAAATGAGTTTTCCCAAATATAGAAGCATGTCTTCCCAAATTCCAGATATGAGTCGGTCTTCTTGGCACCATATGCCTATAGGGGTACCACCCTCCGGATAAGTACCTCTCCACTCTAACTGACAAGCATTTTTGAAAGCCTGCCACCCAGCTCTTTTAAGACCTCCCTCGAAAAACAAACAAAACTCCTGGTTGATCTCTTCCTTCTGTCAATCTCCCCAAACACTTTATTGTTAACTTCATAAGGTATTCACTAATTTTACCCTGCTCTGAATTATAGCCACTGACACTTCACCCCTTCCTAAGAGGGTATATACTACCACTGGGTACCCCAGAGCCTAGCCCAGAGCCAGGCACGTGCCTGACACTAGGAGTATTTAGATGCTACACCCACGGGCTTCAGGGTGCAATGAATGCACACAACTAGGTCTGACTCGTGGCCATACCGTGGACTAGCTTTATCACTCTGGGAAAGTTACTTGATGTCATAAGCCTCCATTTCTTCACCTGTAAAATAGGGATATTAATACCAAATTGGTTCAATTTTTGCATTATCAGAAAAAACTTATGAGAAGTACTTAGCATAGTGCCTGGCACATCGCAGGTACCCTGTCAATGGCACTGTAAGAGTAACACCGAACTAAGATTATAAAATCCTGAGTTCTCATTCCAGCTATCCCACTGATTCTAGGTAAGCCACGTGGTATTCTGTAGACTCAGTTTACTCATATGAGTACAGGAATTTTGTGAGTACCAAAATAAAAGGGATCAAATATAAGATGCCCAACAAAGCACCTCTCCCATTGCAAATGTGCTTTCTAGACAGTAGTTCCTCTCTCCCTTTCTCCCATATCGACAGTCAACCACCAGCCGTTACTGAGAAAGAGAAAAACCAGCCTTGTAAGACTGAGGTCACTATTTCTCCTTGACTCTCGTTTAGCTATAGTCCCTGAGACTTCCAGAAGTGAGGAGAGAAATCAATGTCCTATCAATGAGTCATCATTTATAGTCCAGTTCAGGAGCTGCCTCGTAAGCAGTGAACTCCCGGACACTGGAGACGATCAAGATGAAACATTTAGCCAAAATGGGCTCACAGTAGTAGTGAGGAAGGAGCAGCATTCCAGTGCATCAAGCGGAGGGCAGAACTGACTCCTCACTAAGGCATCTTCCTACCCTGGGGGTCTGTGATTCAGCTGTGAGTTGCAACTGAGAGCACAGACACATCGTGCCACTTGGGCAAGCACTAGAAGGTTCTTCCTTCGTTTCTATAGCTGCAAATAAGGACATCCAGCTCCCCTTGTCAGGTATGCTATGAGGGAAGCTGTGGCTGAGAAACACTGTATGAATACCACTGACAGTTGGGATCCTCATACTACTTCCCAGAATGCAGCGCTATGCTTTACGTGTATTCAAGGAACACATGCATTTTTGCGACTATGTCACCTCAAATCAGTTTTGGAAATAGGCAGGTCTTGAATATTTTCAATGAGATTATACACGGAAAATCGTCTTGCAAACATATGTATCACACACACAAACATATGTATCACCATTGTTATACTCAAAAAAATTTTTTTTTGACATTGTGCTATTTTAAACTATTTTACAACCTTGAAAGACTCTAATAACGGTAGAAACTGATGAATCCATCCTAATACTTTTTCAAATCGGGTTGGTATTAGGTATAATCGTGGGAAAAAGCTATGCCTGCACTGAGCTCTTGAAAAATCCAGGTCAGCGCTGGCAAAAAACAGAGGTGGGATCCTGACCCTCTGACTCTGCCCTCTTTAACCACTCGACCCCCAGTCCCTGTGGAGCTGGAATCTAAGAAATCCCCTTTCTGGCCCAGGTTCCATCTGGAACAGGATGAATCTTCATTCTCTTGTCCTGAGGACCCATGCCAGCGGGCTGTTCTAGGGACTCAGCTTGCCCAGCCAGTGCCAGGAATGCATAATCACCACTCCCGACTCTGCAGATAAATGGCGCACCCACTCGCTCTTTCCGACTGGACCACCGCTAACGGAAAGACGCCCACTGGGGTCGGGCCACCTACCTCCCAGCACCTCGCAGTCGCTGTCCATGCTGTCATGCACACCTGCAAAGATGTTGGCCAGAGTGGACTTGCCCACCCCCTGCTCCCCTATGAGCACCACCCGGTAGTAGGTGTTCCCCGACTCGGAGGAGATGACTGAGTCTGTGGAGTCGGAAGACCAGCTCCGGCGGCAGTGGTCCTCCGGGGCAGCTGAGTGACGGCTGCGCTGGCCGTACTGGTGGGGCTCCTTCTGAACCATCAGATGCCTGCCGTCTGCTGGGATGCTCCAGCGCTGCTGCTGCGGCTGCATGGCCACGGTGCCCTGGCGCATGGTGACATTGTTCAGAGTCATCGCTGGGTCCTGGAGAGCAAAGCAGCCAAGATGTAAGCATCATAAGCAGGAGCGAGAGCTCGGGGGCTCAACCACACAGTCAGTCATCAGTGATATTTGATCAGATGGGGTGAGACCCGGTAACCCTGACACGAGGAACCCCAAGGAAACAGTCCCCAAACCCAAGAGGCTTTCAACTGGACACACACGCTCGCATACACTTCGTAACAGGTTCCTCAGGAGGACTGTCATTTGCAAAAAGAAAAAAGTACCGTCAACATCACCCACTGCCCTCGGGCTTCCTCCATCCTCAAGGAAGCCTTGGGACCCCTCACTCAGCACTGACACAGAGGCAGCCAGAAGAAACTAACAGCCTTCAGAGATGGCTGGAAAAGCAACAAGTTAATGGAGCTGGGGACCAGCTGGCCAGGTTAGCTGCTCTTGTCTAAACATGGCTCTTAATTGCACCAGCGTCCAGCGGGCTTTTGTGCCTGGGTGGGAAACACGTGGCAATGACATCACTCCTCTGGCTGGACTGGACAAGCACTTATTGGAACTTCCATGTTTAGTAAAGTCGCCCTGATGCTCTCCAGCTGCTTGAATAAGCTATTATTTGGGGGCAAAAAAAAAAAAAAAAAAAGAATTTCTGTTTGAGGTTTATGCCTCAGCTCTGCCCTCTTGCCCACAGACATCATGTTTAAAAAAACCCAGCCCCAAGCCCTGTTGTTCTCGCAGGTTAAGGACCTACTCACGTTCAGACCTATCCCATTTGCAAACAAAATGCTTCCCTCTTCTGAAACCACATTCACTCCAAGAGTTTTAAAATTCAACGCAGATTTCCACCTTCTTGAAGAAAATCAGAAGGCCAAGGACTCTCCCAAAATGACATTCAACAACTTTGCCACAACTTTCCCTTCGCAAGACTCCCTCCCCTTGCACGAAGGTCTGTTCCCGAAGGCTACTTGAGATAAAGTAGAAGCCGTCTCATTTTCATCAGCAAGATCATTCGTGAGAGCCGGCCACTAACGGGGATGACTGGCCGGTTTTTCGATCTTACAAGCACAGCCTCAGTTGGCTGACTTGCATTCAAACAACAAAAGCATGACGTATCAGTCAGGGCTGCCCTCTGACCACACGGTCTGTAGGAGGAGGTCACGCTCCTACCGAGCTGAACTAAGGAACCTGCTAACGACCAATAGCATCTTCAGCACCTTAAACTCTGCCCCCGACCGGAAAACCACGGCGCAGACCGCAAGTTTCAGGGGCTCTTCTCTCAAGTTAGAAAGTTCTGCGGGCTGGGAACGCCCACCTCGTGTCCGCCCGCCCCCCGCCCCGCCCCGCCCGGCTTCAGGAGGACCCCCGCCCCAAACCGCCCGCTTACTCTGCTCGGCCGCGTGGGCGCCCGCGGGTCCGCGTGTGCTGCGTGGGTGCGCGCTGCGATCCCGGGCCGCCGAGCGCGGGGTGCTCGCGCTGTGCCCGCCGTCCGTGCCGCCGCCCGCAGCCGCCGCGGCCCCGCCGTTTATAGCGCGCCGGCCTGTCCGCGCCGGGGCTTTTCCGTGACGTCAGCGCCCCCGCCGGGAGGGGGCGGCTCTGCAGCAAACTCCGACTTGCAGCGACTTCGCCGAACCGGTTACTCGCAGTCATGTGACCCCCTTCTCCCCTTTTAAAAAATAACAACAGTTCCATCCCGGGCTCCTTTTATTTTGTTGTATTTTATTTTTATGAGGCGGACACAAGAAGATGGAAAGATACACTAAGTGCCACTTAATCGCGCTTCCCACGATGGCGAGCTGTCGGGATACAGGATGGAGAAGGAGGCAGGTTTGAGTTGGGAACCCAGCTTTGAAGGAAAACAGGGATGGGCCAGGTGCCCACGGAGACTTTAGCCTCTAGGATGGGGCTGCGGCCACTTTGAGTGGCCAGGGCTTGTGTCAGCCGCGTACTCTGCCCTGAAAACTGCCTCTTCCTGCGTCCTGTCACCCTCTCTCTGGAGGACAGAGGGAGGAAAGCCCCACACCGCTTTATTTCCCTTCTCTGGCAGGGACCCACACAGAAGCGGCCAGGTGACGAAAAGGGACAAGACCTTGAAAAGGGCAGTTCTGAAAAATAACTTAATTAGGGGTCCAAGCAGATTGTGCTAAATGCTGCTGGCAGCACTGTCGGCCAGGATGCTGAGGCTCCTCTATCAGGGAATTTAATCAGCGCCCCAATCAGCAGCATCTCTGTACCAGGCTCCCTGGCACTGCTGGGCCTGGGCATGGAGCCCGTGTCTCCCAGCCATGGAGAGGAGCCCTGAGCCAAACACCGCGGCCCCATTCCCCCATCCCCACCCCAGAGACTCCTGTGAATAAAGGGCACAGGGTTAATAATAACAATAACAACTACTACCATCATTTACTAAGTACCTCTGAGTACCTACACTCAGTAGGTATTGTTTGGCCTCTGCAGTACCTCAATCCCACTACAGTTCTGCAAGGTAGATACATTGCCACCCCATTCTATGGAGAAAATCGACACTTGGCCAGAGAGCTTGCCCAAGGTCATGCAGCTCTTGTAAGTGGCAAAGTCAGGATTCAAAACCTGGTTTGCCTGACTCTTTGCACTGCACCACCAGCTGAAGGGTTTCAGTGACCTCTTTCTGGGGACATGGGCATTTCCCAGATGCTGTGTTTGGAGATGACACTGGCCTTTCCAACACATCCATTTGCTTTTCCAGCCAGCTTCATCTCTTGGTTGGCTGGTGGCTCCGGGAAGCAGCCAAAGGCCCCAGCGTCTATGTGAGTGGCTGGCCTCTGCTGTGATTACAGTCCATTCTCAGCTCTCCTGCATGCAGTTATGTGCTTTGGGGATTATCCAAGTGACCAGCTGCAGAGACCCGCCAGGCCCCAAGCTGGCAGAGGTGGGATCCACAGAGTAATGAAAATTGGGAGTTCATTTAGACCCAGGTGCCTTGGCCCCAATCTCCTACTTTATATATAAGGAATTTGAGACCCAGAGGGATGACAACCAGTCAGTAGTAACTGGAACTGGACCTAGAACCTGGGTATCATAATCTCCTGGATGGTATCCTCCATTGCCATCCAGTTTTCCTTCTGGGCTTAGCCAGGAGGGGATGGCCGCCGATGTGAGGAGAGGAAAAGATTGGGGTGGGGGTGGGGGGTGCATGGGGGAGAAGACAGAGATCATCCCTGACTATACAGCTGACTTCATGCTAAAACACATGTAACGTAATTTGTGAATTACCTGCATTTCAGAATTTACCATTCCGTGCTGAGCCTCCCACTCTGTCAACTGGTCTCAACAGAAACATTATGAGGCTAAAAACTAAGAATAAATCAGAGTCTATAAGCACTTCATATAGCCTCTCAATTCTATTTTTGCCATTGATGAAGAACCTAATTCTTCACATTAACAAGAACCTAATTCTGTGCCTAGGCGATATCTGCCATGAACTGTTTTTCATTGGTATGAATGAGACACACCAAAGAAAACAAATTCTAAAGATCGGTGGGGGTTGGCGGGGGGTGCTTTCAGTTCACTATTGATTAGGTACCTACAGCAATGTTGTGTTTGAATAAAAGAATCTGCCTTCTTTAATTTTCTGTCCCACAAAAAGCCAGATGGGAAAACAACTGCTTAGCAAAAGTTTCAACTGAATGACAGTTAAGTTGGAGTATTTACACAAAACTCACAGTTACACCCCTCAAAAAGCACATTTCAGAGCCAAATCTTAGCCAGCAGAATCCCAGCTACCTTGTCCAGAATTCCAACTCACTGGAACCATCTGAGGGTATGGAACCAGAGGAAAAAAAGGTAGAATCAGGGCATTTGGACAAGTGGCAAGTTCTGAAAAGAAACATATTGGCAGGATATTATAGTTTCTTGTTCTAGAAATTATCCTCTCCATATTCCTTCTGGCAGCATTTGTAGGCTTCCTCGGGTTCTAACTAACACGAAGAGGAGTACAGCTAGAAGGCAGAGCTCACAATAAAAACAACTAACATTTACCGAACAATACACCTGCCTTAGCTCAGTTAATCTGCGTCACCCCCTGCACTTCTCCATGTCTTATGGATGAAGATGATGAGGAAAGAGGTGGAATCACTTGTCCAAGGTCACCGAGCTACTAGGTAGAAGAGCTGTGCTCTCCAGGGTCACAATCTTAACCTGTTCTACTCAGAGTAGGGGACACGCTTCAGCCCCATTCCCATGCTAGCCCCACCTCAGCCCATGCCCTCCCTAACCGCCCCCCCCTCCCAAAAGAGGAATTTTTATCTGATTGGCCAAAGGCCATGACCTTCACTGAGCCACATTTCACTCATGGGCAGGCTTTGTCTACTTAAATGCAGTGGGCTGTCCTCTTCCTCTCCTTCTCAGGGCTCTTTCCCCATGCCCTGGATGAGAAGGTGAACTTGGGGTTCCTTTAAGGCCCTGACTACCTCTCTGTCTCTGTCACTGTCACTCTTTCTCTCAGAATATAGACCAAGTCCCATGATTTCAAAAAGGGATGAGAAAGGGTAGAAAGAGGTGGGGATGAAGTAGAGCCTCTGATAAGGGCTGCAGTTTAGGGAATCAGGGACTTGCACAACCATTAATGTAATATTACTTTGAATCTCATTCCTTGAAAACTTTAAGGGATGTGAGATGATGGGTAGACCCAAGATCCATACATCCTTCAGTCGTTAACACTACCCTAAGAGCAAGGGAATCACTCGACCTCTAACATACCATACTGCCTCATCTACCCTGGAGACCTACTGCAACCAAGGTGTGCTTACTCATGCCACCAGGCCATGATACTCCGTGGTAAAGGTGACATGGACCATATGCTCTCCCTTTTCCAGCATCAAAAGATAGACTGTAGACTGGGCACTGTGTAGGTGATAAAATAAATGGGGTTTTTAACTACTTTTTATACGTATTGCGTTTCAACGCCTTTAGGCAAAGCATGTTCTCCAATTCCCCACAACCCTCACTACCCCAGCCAGCTTCTTTCATTTGACTACATAGCTGGCCCCAAGGGCATCTGAGCTTGTAACTCCTGCAAGAGCCGTAAGAAAAAGTATGAGGAGATTTAGCGTCAGAAAAGCAAGTTCAAACCCAGGCCTTCTTGGACACCTGATGCTGGGATGTCACCAGACCCCAGGGGTCTTGGCTTCTGTCGTTCTGAAAGACTCAGGAGCTACTGAGCATGGAAGTGCTTTGTCAACCATTGGAGCACCATGTCAATGAGAGTGATTAGGATTAGGACGCAGGATCCAAAGACTGGAGCTAGGCCACCTGCCCTCGGTTTTGCTGCCTCTTAAGGCTCAAGTTAAATTAAGCCAGCAGAATTCAGGACACATGAGGCACAGGGAGGAAGGGTGGGAAATGTACTCATTGATGTTACTAGGAAAAAAATAATTAGCAACGAGAATGCTATGGTTATGTTCTCTGGAAACAAACACGGAGATGGGGTCAAATACTCAGCTCACAGAATAGGTCTCCACCAGCCACAAAAGCACCCGGGAGGAGCTGGGTGGGAGGCAATGTGCAAAATGTCTGAGCACAAAAAGAACCACCCACCCCCTCCGGGAAGTCTAAAGAAGGAAAGAATTACTATATGGAAAATCATTGCTTTACAGAAGGGGGGAAAAAAGGCTCCAATTGCAAAATCAAGAGAGCCCTGATTAAGAGAAAATAAAGACTGAAGAAAAGATGGCTAAGAATAACCTCTCAACACCCAGAGGCCTGTGGGATCCAGATGGACACTCCTTCCAGCTGCATCCTCCCTCGCTGGCCCCAGCTTCTCATCAGACTCCTGCTGAGCAGATTCAATTTTCCATTGAGAAAATTCTTAGCTTTCACCCTTCCTCCAGTGTTAGCTCAGCGTCAGCAGGCTGCCGGCTTACCACTCCAGTGGCAGAGCCTGCTGGAGCCCCTCCTTCTAAAATCCTGCAGGGTAAGTGAAGAGTACAGAGTCCAACTCAGAAAGCCAAGAGGAGATTCCTGAAGAAAGCAGCTGTTCTCCGACCAGCATCCTTCATTCATTCATTCATTCTTTCCACAAATAATTACTGAGCATCTACCTTATGCCAGGACCTAGGAATAGGTACTTACAACTCATGGAACTTAAATTCTGGGGGGAGAAATAATAAACAAAATATCACCATATTCATTCATCCATCATTCATTCACTCATTCTCTGGGCACTCCACTTTTTAGTCTCAATTTTCTCATCTATAAAAGGGAATGACAGGGGCGCCTGGGTGGCTCAGTCGGTTAAGCGTCCCACTTCAGGTCATGATCTCATGGTTGGTGGGTTCAAGCCCCATGTCAGGCTCTGTGCTGACCGCTCAGAGCCTGGAACCTGCTTCGGATTCTGTGTCTCCCTTGCCCATTGCCCCTCCCCACTCATGCTCTGTTTCTCTCTGTCTCAAAAATAAATAAACATAAAAAAAATTTGAAGGGAATGACAATACCAGAGAGAATGTATTAAGTAGGGGGTCATACCCATTCAGAAGTCTGGCAATGCCAATGCTGGTGAAAATGTAAAGGGAGGTTCTTTTGCCTTGTTTGGGGTAGTGTAAGTTGGTATGGCCATTTTGGAGATCAACCATCAACATCCAAGATATGAGCTAGGAATTCCACTTGTAATTGTGCATCTTCTATACAATACAAGGAGATGGATACAAGAATGCTCATCAAAGCACTGTTTGTGAAAACTACCACCTAATGATCACCAATGAATAAGTACATGGTGGTATATTTACACAAGGAAATTATTATGCAGTGGTACAAATGAAAGACCTAGACCTACTTGTATCGACATCAATAAATATTGAGATCATAATAGTAACTTGAAAGAGCAAATAGCAGTTTATCTACAGGGTAGTAATTTATATAATTGTTTTAAACTCCACACTAATATTTTATAGTGAAATACATTTAGTAGGGGTGCCTGGGTGGCTCAGGTAGTTAAGCTACTGACTCTTGCTTTCGGCTCAGATCATGATCTCACAGTTCTTGAGTTCAAGCCCCATATCAGGCTCTTTGCTGACAGCATGGAGCCTGCTAGGGATTCTCTGTCCACCCCACACCCCCGCTCTACCCCTCCCCTGCTCATGTTCTCTCTCTCTCTCTCAAAATAAATAAACATTAAAAAAATAAATACATACATACATGCATTTAGTAAAAGTATAAAAACATGGATGAGAAAAATACACACCAACTTTAGAATAAAGATTACCCCTGAGAAAGAGGGGTATGGCAATTAAATGGACAGCAGACTTCTCAAAACAACCCAGAAGCCAGTAGACAGTTGCTCATAAGATCAAAGTGCTTAGCAAAAAAAAAAAAAAACAACAAAAACAAAAAACCTGTCAACCTGGAATTTTATGCTGAGCTTAACTATTGTTCAGTAGTGGGAGTTAAACAAATATATATTGCATACTTATTATTACAACACAATATCCCAAGCCCCAGGGACACACAGTTATATAAAACCAGGTTCCTATCCTCAAAGAGCATAAAGTCTGGTGTTCCTGTCCCTGGCAACTACCAAACCCATGAAGGGATCATCCAAGAGTTGCCCAAAGTAATCTGGTTTCCTAACCAACACAATCCTTTCCCTGGAGTTCCCTTCTCCAGCAACAGAAAAATCAATGAGACTATTGAACACAGGAGTCAAAATCAACCTAAGACAAAGGCCTTGATTTACTCAATTATAGTGACATAAGAATTCTTCAATGATATACTAAAAAAGGCTAAAAGAATGAATAGTTGGGTTGAGGACATGCACAGTTAACACCTTTCATACTGGGTATAAGTATTCCCACTGTCCTGCTTTGTTTTCCATTTCCAGTGCACATCGTCCTGATTGCCTACATCTTTAGCAATTGGATGGTTTCTCCAACACCTAAAAGGCAGCAAGACTTTTTGGCTTTGATAGAAGGCATTTAACTCATCCCTGCAATGAATATCATCCAGATTTTTGTAATGAATCAAGCTCTTAATCGATGAAAATGTAGAAGTCTAAGTTACTGTTATTTTTAAAAGCTTCCTTCATAATCAATTTAAAAATTGGGCAAAAACCTTTGACTAACAAACATATGCTTTGTTTTCTAAATAAGCAAGTTCTATCATTTGTAACGGAGAATGGTGCATTTATTGGAGGTGTGAAGCTAATAATGGAAAAATGTAAGAGTGGCTGACACACATTATCTGACTTAATCTTCTTCACAACTCTATGAAGTCAGTACCACCATTCCCTGGCTGAGATTAGGAAAAAGGTTTTATAGCTCGGAATTGGCAGATTCAACGGGTCTAACTCTCATCCAACACTCTGGCCTATGTGATGAGATTCTTCACAGCTCCTTTAGGGCGGACACTGGCACCGCTCCCCCCATCCCCGGGGAGCAGGAAGAGAGTGAGCAAAATCAGACAACGTTCCATTAGCAGGGGCAGAAGTGGCATGGGAGTGGGAGCTGCTCAAAGGCCAGGAGACTGTCATGTCCACCCCTGTATCCCAGCTCCTAAGAGACTTGGCACACAGTAAGGACTCAATGTGGGTTTGTGATCAACAACCATGTGCTGGCCCTTACCGTGTGCAAGGACATTTGTGAGGCTGCAGGGTGCACAGCCAGGGCTCCAAGGTCTCACATTCAAGGAGCTCAGGACCCAGAGGGAGAGGAAGCCAGGGAGCGTGATCAGATGCAGCCAATGGTGTGAAGCTAGGAGAGACGTGCACACAAGGAATAAGACGGAGACCATCTGGCCTCTGTTGCAGAAGAAACTTCCCTCCTGCTCCCAGCATGCCTGCCTGGGCTCACGCAGCACAATATCCTAATTTAGTTGTCTCTGCCTTGGGAAAAACAACACCAGGAAGCACCTCTGCCCTGGATTCCTTGCAATGGAGAAGGAATGACTTTTATAACTGGTAAGATCAGGGAAGAAACTGAACGTGTGAAATCAGGCCTCCTTACTTCTTGTTCCTGGGGGGCCAGGCTGCCTGGGTGGCCCTTTTCCTCCTGCTGTCCTTCCAACAGCATCCAAGCTGTGGTAGGGAAAGTTGCACGCTCTCTGCAGGAACAGTGTGGCAGTCACTGGGATGGCCTTCCAGCAGCTCTTCCTCCCCTCTGCCCTCTGGTAGTAGACGGAGGGCCCCTGCATCAGAGAATGAAGTGGTCTGAGCTGGGCAAGGTAAGTTCACCCCCTTTGCAGAGGATTGGTCTAAATATGGCCGTGTGATCCTGTCCTGGCCAATACCATGTAAAAGGATGTCTCCTGAGACAGAATTTCCTCACTAATAAAAAGAAAGCCCCAGTGGTCATCTTTCACTTCCTTCCCCCTGGGAATACAGGTACACGGATAGCTCCAACATGGAACTGGAGCTAGCATCTTAAGACAACAAGGCAACACATGGATGATGAAAAGCAAGAGTCTGGATCTTTAATAATACCACTTAGCTGCAGAAGAAACCTGAAATCACCCTCCTCCAGACTTTTTATCAGGTAATAAGCCACCATTAGCTAAGTTTTCTATTCGTCACAGCCAACACCAACTGATAGCCAAATGAGTTTAATTCTGTAAGGAAGGTAGCGGAAAACCTAATTTGGGCCAACCGTATCATGTTCCCCAATCCAGCAAAATCAGCTATAAAGGTAATATTGTGATCTCCATCTATCTGTCTCCTGAATCAATATCTCAATGGGTTTGGAACTCTGAGAACAGGCTGAGGAATATCACTGCCTCAAACCCAAATGTACACCATGGTGAAAATCCTATAGGATATATTTACCACTACACAGCTTGTGTCTAGCCTGGTGTCTGTCTTCTGGATGGCATTTAATAATTATATTGGATGACTGAATAAAGAATGAGATCACTTTCAGCTAGAGTGACTGAGAAAGACTTAGTCTTAAGTAGTGACATTTAAGATGAGCCTTTAAATGACATAACTCATAACATTAGTAAGAATAATATCAACTAACATTGATTGAGATCTTTCCATATTCCAGGCACTGTGAAAGTAGGGTATCTCTTTTAATCCTCCCAACTACCCTATGAGCTAGGTACTATCATAATTACCGTTTTGCAGATAAAGAAACCAAAACATAGAAAGTTGAATTAACTTGCCCAAGGTTCCACAGCTAGAAACTGGTAAAATTAAGATTTGGACTCCAACTTCTGATTCCAGAGAACATGGACTTAATCTAAGAAGCTATTGGGAGCCATCAGGACAATTCAACTCAACAAAACAATTTGAAAGATCTATTTCATGCCAGTCTCTAGACATATAGGGTGCGCTAGAAACAGTCCCTGTGCATGGCTGGGGAGAAAAACTGAGGAGTTAATAACATTAATAGCTGCCCTTTATTGAGTCGAATATTTTGTTTAGTGATTTACACATAACGTCTCACTTAATTTTCCCAGCATCCTTATGTGGTCATTATTAATTCTATCACCATTTTATAAATTAGGAGACTGAGGCATAGAGAGATTCAGTAACTTGCCCAGGATCCCACGGCCCATGATAGAGCTATGATTTGTAACCAAGCAACTTGACTTCGGAGCCAGATCTCACCCAAAACTGTCTTTGCAAAGTGACATGACAGACACTATCATAGAATACGTGTGCAGAATACTAGGGCAGCAAGACAGAGGCGATGAAGTATCCAGGGGGTCAGAGAACACCTCACAGAGAGAATTTGAGTCTGAGTTTTAAAGTACACAGCGAAGGGACATCTGGGTGGCTCAGTTGGTTAAGCATCTGACTCAAGTCATGATCTCATGGCTCATGAGTTCGAGTCCCGCATCGGGCACTGTGCTGACAGCTCAGAGTCTAGAGCCTGCTTCGGATTCTGTGTCTCCCTCTCTCTCTCTCTGCCCCTCCCCCACTCATGCTCTGTCTGTGTCTCTCTCTCAAAAATAAATAAACATTAAAAAAATTTAAAGTATGCAGGGAAGTTGGCAGGATGGAGTATGTATGTATTCACATTCATGCTCTCTGCATATGGACGCACTACTAAGTGAATAGGGGCTGGAAACAGGAAGCACTCTAAACTAAAAAAAAAAAGTAGATGCAAAAGCTCAGAAGTATGGGCATTTGGGGGACCACAAGTAATTTGGGGTAGCTGGAGAGCATGGAAAGTGTGGGAGACATGAGAGATAGGGCCAGAAAGGTAGTTAGGGGGTGCTTCTGCAAATTCTGAGCTACAGAGAGACAAGCCCAATGATAGGTTTAGTGTGACCCCAGGAACTCAAAGTCTCGGCAGGAGCTCAGGTGATGGGAGGCAGAGAGAAACGTCTCAAGGTAGAGGGGCAAACAAGGAGCAGCCAGCACTGTCAGCTTTGAAGGCCGAATGGGTATGAAAGACACAACACACAGGTGCACATCCACCCTTTCCCATACAAGGGACGAGAGGCACCCACAATCTTTATGAGGGAGCAGCTCCATAAAATGAAGCTCAGAGGTTCATTGACTGTGCTTCCAGAGGAAGGAGGAAGGCCTGGGATCTACTGGGACCACATACAACACCCAGGAGGGACAGGTCAACACAAGGCACCACCAGGAGGAGCAGGGAAAGGCTTCCTGCTCAAACACCCACCTTCTCCTCCCTACTCCCTTCTTCACCCCTACCCACTTCTTTGTCCTTGGTCTACACTGTTTTTCTGAGCAGCTAATAAATAGCAACTATAGTAAGCACTCAGCCAGATTCTCATCTATACCCAATGCAAACATCACGGCTGGATGAGGAACAGATGTTTCCACCCATTAAAATCTATATGAAAACTATAAACGTTCCTCTGACAAGTGAAATAAGTAGAAGCCTCCAAGACACTGTGAAGCCTTCCCCCCGCACCACCCCCGCCCTGGGGAACTCAGCAGGAGTGATGCATGACTTGGTAGCAACTGGGCTGGCTTGCTATCTTTCTTTCAAAATTAAAGCACAGTCTGGGGGAGAGAAAAACAAGCTCCTCGCAAGTGACACCTAGACCCAATATTCGTATCTATGTTCCTGCACTAGGGAATTCACACCTTGACGGCTAGGAAATTGCACAGTGAAGATACCATCATCATAATTAATACCCTAAGGAATTTTATTAGGCATCTATTCATTTTTATGCTCAGGTTATATAATTTAGTAAGTGGCTTGGTTTCAGATTTTACATTCTGTTTTCTGTACCTTCCAGTTGCCATTGATAAAAATGATTTATTCAGATTCAGTCTTTCACTCGATACATTTTGATGAAGGGCTTATTAGGTATTGGGCCAAGTGCTAGGCTCTAGGGCACACAAAATGAATGCAATACAATCCCTGTCAATAAAGTCACAATAATTGAACCCGCATTTAGTACTGAAGTCTCTGTTCATCGAGAATACCAAGTCTGGTCAGGACAGATGGACAGGATCACAGGAAACCTTCAAATGGGGAATCCCTGAACCTGAGAAATTAGGCATGAGTCTCCCCTATTCCTACTGCGCCTCGACAGCCTCTGCCCTCCAAAAACAAACATATACAAAGTAAAGGGTAATGAGAAGAGAAAATAGCAAAAATATTCTCAAACAGAAATCGGTATTTGGTGTTTGAGGCTCTAACGCCGTTAGTTCCACATCCCATTATTATTATGTCAGGTTCTCCAGGTATGTTTGTTTCTTAGTGCCTTCCAGATTGCAAGAAAGTGACACATAGTCAGCTGGGAGCTTATTGTAAGAGACGCAAGAAACCATCTTGACAGTTGCCCTGCTGGGCTTCGTGGAGAACCCAAATTTCATACAAGTTACCACACCAGTTCTATGTTCTCATGGAGATTCTTCATTGCAAACACTGGATACCACTACCTCAAGCCACGTTAATGGAAAAAAAAAATGGTGGTATGCATTGTAAAAATACAAGGATCTTAAGGTGCCTGGGTGGCTCAGTTGGTTAAGAGTCTGACTTCGGCTCAGGTCATGATCTCACGGCTCATGAATTTGAGCCCCACGTCAGGCTCTGTGCTGACAGCTTGGAGCCTGGGCCTGCTTCAGATTCTGTGTCTCCCTCTCTCTCTGCACCACCCCCACTTGCGCTCTGTCTCTCTCTGTCTCTCAAAAATGAATAAACGTTAAAAAATTTTTTTAAACTATGAGGATCTTGAGGCCCTCTTAAAGGACTTCCTTGTGGGATCAGAATCAGGAAATGGAAAACCAGCAGTATACAACAAGACTCTCATACTCTCTCCCTCTCTCCACATGGCCTCTCCATATCTGCTTTCACTATACATCTGTTTCTCTATTTTCTCTGTACATATCAGCTTTGTCTTCTCATCCCACAGCTCTACTATGTCCCTTTGCTCCTGCCACAGGCTGAGGTACACTATGTCCAAGAGTCAATCTAAAGTCCCAGGATAGAGCATCTGATTGGTTCAGTTTGGATGAAACTGCCACCCTTGGTCCAATCAGGGATAGGCAGCACAAACCTGACTGCCACAGGAGAGCCTTAAGAGCGTGAAAGAAGGACATTCTCAAATGAAAGCGGTTGCTGTGAACTGAGCAACACCACAAGAAGTGTCTACTAGTCCCTGGCTATCCTGTCATCTCTCTATAGAGGCTTCCCCTGTTCCCTGTCCCGGGGCACTGTTTTATAGTGACCCAGGTACTGATAGTTCCTACGTTCACAGTTTTTCTTCTCTCTTATTTTCTACCTCATGCTTCTGCTTACCTATGGCTACTACCGTTTCACGTTTTCTACTTACTGACTGTCTCCATGTCTCTTGGCTTCTGTGCCACCATCTCTCTGAGTGAATGGAATTTGCTCTCCCCAAAAGTATACAGGATTGGATCTCAACTCACATGTGGCTCTCTTTGGGTCAGTCATCAACCCATGAGTCAGTCCATCAATCCTGGGTCCCATCAGTGTGGCTGGGGTAGTGGGGTTACAGGCTACAGAATAGAAACCAAAAATAAGGAACTGTCTGCTTCTGCTTTTCCCATAAAAGAGATATGGGCCTGGCAGGGTTTTTTGGTTTTTTTTTTAATATTTGTTTATTTTTGAGAGACAGAGACAGAGCATGAGCAGGGGAGAGACAGAGAGAGAGAGAGAGAGGGAAACACAGAATCCAAAGCAGGCTCCAGGCTCTGAGCTGTCAGCACAGAGCCTGACGCAGGACTTAAACTCACGATCATGACCTGAGTCAATGCCAGATGCTTAACTGACTGAGCCACCCAGGCACCCCCTGGTAGTTTTCCTCAAAAAGTGCCATGAACTTCTAGCACTGATACCACAAAAGACCTATCCTGTCTCCAAATACTCTCTGGACATAAAATGAGCTCCTTAGGAATCTCTGTGAGCATTTTAAATTTTCAAACAATAACTAGTTTGGGATTTCATGTATATTTAACAAAATTACTACTGTTCTGTTCAGTGTACTATTGTATCCTCAACTGGTATTTTAATAAGACTTATTCTCTGCAGAACCTACTTCTCGAAGTGAATCTCGAAGTGAAATACATTAAGTAATTGATAGATTAAAGCAAAAAACTTCTCTCACTTCACAAAATCATTTATGACTGCTACATACCTTCTCGGTGACTAAGGCCGCATGATCTTGGTGGTAAGATTGCAAGTCTTCTTGTAAAATCTTCTGTAAACTGCTTATTTAAACAAGTAGAGTCAAGCAGTATACTCTCGCTCCTAGAAATATAAGCTAATTAATATTAAATGTTACAGTGCCTCCATTCTTGCCACAAATTAGGAAGAAATGTAACACACAAACATGAAGTAAGAGGAAAGAATATATCACTGAGAACCAATGAGAATCTAAGAAAAGACAGACACGTCATGTTACACAAAAGATCCTAAATATTTTGATCTCCTAGATACAAGCCCAGCTTCCAATTCATTTATGACCTAAAGCATCTAGTCACTGGTAAGCGCGTCCCTATAACCAAAGAAGCAAATTCCTGCCAACAGGAAGTTCTATTATCCATGACTAGAGACAAACTCACATGCCAGCCTAGACAGGGCTTCTGGCTAGGGAAAGCTCCATTATGGTATGGTGAGTTTTATCTGATTGATAACCACAAAAGAGAAGTCTCTCCTCCATGTCAGGCAAGATTAAGATTTCTTTTGGGGGCTCATTTGCATCCTTGAAATGTAAAGTACTATTTTAAATGGTAGTGGAGGACAAAGCAAGATCCAACTTCATACACTCTTTCCATAAGGAGGTCAGAATTACTCTCATGCTCAGGCCCAGATGAAGGACTCTAGAATACTCAGGCTCAGAAGTCAAGAAAAGCAACCTGTCCAAAGACTACAGCCCTGTCTCTTGCAATGAACCCAAATCCAGATAAATATTCCCTCCCAGTCACAGTTCCCTCCCTCCCAACTTAGTATAAAACATCTTTTGCCAAGGAGTCCAACATATTCCTAATGTAATTTCTCTTAAGATACTGGATCCAACATTGAATAAATCCTATTAACAAAACCCAAAGTAGCTCATGATATCCAGACAATCTGGACTAAAGGACAAAAAAACAAAATATAATATGTCAATGTAAGAAATCCAATGAATTGAATTACCTAAATATAGAGTTCCTAGGTAAATCTTTTAGAATGGAAAAGCCATTGGAAATACACTCATTATACAGTGAGCCACTCAATGACAGTTATCTATTGTGTTGTTACAAACCACCTCAAAACGTTAGTGGCTGAAAACAGCTATAATTTATTAGTTCATAATACTTTGGGTCTTCAGTTTGGGCTAGACTAAGAAGGGTGGTTCTTTGCTTGGTCTCATTTAGGCTTACTCATGTCACAACAATCAGCTGGCAATTAGCCAGGACTGGATGATGCAAAATGGCCTCACTCATAAGACTAGAAGTTAGTGTTGGCTCTCAGCTGGGCTTCTCTCTGTCTCCATGTGGTTTCTCAATACCAAGGAGGCGGGCCTTGGCTTCTTCCCGTAGCAGGAGCAGAATTCCAAGAAAGCAAGACTAGAGGCTATACGACCTGAAACTCCCATAGCTGAAAACTCCCACAAATGTCTCTCTTGCCACATTTTATCAGAGAAAGTGAGTAAGAAGTTCAAGCCACATTCAAGATGGTGGAAAATAGACTTTGCCTACTGATGGAAGGAGAGGCAAAGTCACATTGCTAAGGGAACAGGACACGGGGATGGGAGGAATTCTTAGCAATTTATTTCAGTCTACACTAGAGGGACATATCTCATGAGCTCTAGTCTCCCCAGCACCTAGTATAAAGTTTGGCATACATGGAAGATATTTCAAGTTCTGCTGTTCAATGAAAACATGTCTTTGGAAATATATCCCATCAGTTGCCAGCTAGGTGAAAGACAAATTTCAAAATAAAAACTGCCAGTACTTTTTAAAACTATGATACTAACATCTTGATCAACTCTCATGCCATCATATTTCCCTTTTTTCTACTTTCATCGGCATGAAAAGTTGTTTCCTTCAAATAACTAAGCTTGGATGAGGGTAATTTTGACATGTCCTTGAAAAAATGTTCTGGTTCTCTATATTCTCTTCTAGTATTATCAAAATATCACGAATTATTCTAGATATGACTCTATAAACAGTTTGTAAATATAACTGATATTCTGTTCCACAACATCTGGAAGCACATGCAACCACAATCCATTACCAAAAGAACGCAGGCGTACCTGTAGCTCATCACAAACTGAGGGCCCATTTCACACCAAGTCCATATAGGAAGGAAACCCACAGATATCCTACTTCCTTTTCCCCTTTCTTGAAAGGCAACACCTGTTTGCAGCTGAGTAGTTTTATTGGCATGCTTCCAACCTCTAGAATTTTGGGCGTCCAATGGCCTTTTCTCATTTCATTCTGTCCCTTTCAGTCTGAGCTGTATAAAACTAGCAAGAACATTGTATGTCTGCAGGGTTAGCTAGAGGCCTGCCCACAGATCTTTACTAGATAATCCCATCTCTGTTTTCCCTTTTGCTGAAATGGCGGAGAGACATTGCCCTTAAGCAGCCTTTTGTGTGACTGAAATACTCTGACCTTTTGATCTTTCTGAGGTATTAGCAAAAGGTTGTATAGCCACACCCTCAGCTTGTTCTTCAGAGCGTGCTTTCCAAACAATAAATCTCTCCATTTTAGCATCCTTTTGCCATCTGGATAGGCTGAAAGGCTCCCAAAACATCAAGTGTTGGGGCTTTTTTGTTTAACCATCCTCTTTCTCCTCTTGCATTTTCCTATAAGCAGCAAGGAGAAACTAAGCTGCGCCTTCAACACACCGCATGAAATCTCCTCAGCTAAGTACCCAAGTTCATCATGCACAAATTCTGCTTTCCACAGGGATGCAAGTCACAATCCTGCTAACCTTCCTGCAACTATATAACAAGGATCCACTTGCCTCCCATTTCCAGTACCATGTTCTTCACTTCCCTCTGAGTCCTCACCAGAGGTGTCCTTTAAGTCCGGATTTCTATTAACAGTCTCTTTACAACCATGTAGGTTTTCTCTAAGAGGATTCTTCAGAGCCCTCATAGCAGAGACTTTAATATCCATATTTCTACCATCAGTATGTCTAAGGCAATCTAGCCCCCTCAAAATTCTTCCCACCTCTGCCCACTGCTCAATTCCAAAGCCATTTTAACCTTTTTGAAATTTAAAAAAAAAATTTATGTATTTTTGAGAGAGAGACAGAGTGTGAGCAGGGGAGGGGCAGAGAGAGAGAGAGGGAGACACAAAACTCCAAGCAGGCTCCAGGCTCCAAACTGATGGCACAGAGCCCAACGCAGGGCTTGAACTCATGAACCCCAAGATCATGACCTGAGCGGAAGCCCGGGCTTAACGGACTGAGCCACCCAGGTGCCCCACAATTTCAACATTTTTTTTAAATTATTTTTTAACGTTTATTTATTATTTTTGAGACAGAGAGAGACAGAGCATGAACGGGGGAGGGGCAGAGAGAGAGGAAGACACAGAATCGGAAGCAGGCTCCAGGCTCCGAGCCATCAGCCCAGAGCCCGACATGGGGCTCAAACTCACGGACCCTGAGATCGTGACCTGAGTCGAAGTTGGACGCTTAACCGACTGAGCCACCCAGGTGCCCCACAATTTCAACATTTTTAAGTATTGGTTATAGCAGCTCCCTCTCTCAGGTACCAAAATCTTTATTAGTGTCCTATTGCTGCTCTAATATATTAACACAAATTAAGTGGCTTAAGACAACATGTGTTTATTATTTGGAGTTCTATGGGCCAGAGGTGGGGCTAACATGGAAGTGCTGACAGGGCTAGGTCCCTTCTGGACATTTGTGGGGAGAATCTGTTTTCTTGCCTTTTCCACCTTCTAGAGGCTAACACAATCCTTGGGTTATGGTTTCATCCTTCTGTTTTCAAAACCAGCAACGGCAGCAGGTTGAGTCTTTCTCATGACGATCTCTCTGACCCCCTTTCCTCATCAAATCCTTCTCTGACCACAGCCAGGAAAGGTTCTCCACTTTTAAGAGCTTACCCAGATCTTATAGGATAACCTCCCTGTCACAGGTTTGTAACCTTAATCATATCTGCAAAATTCCCTTTTCCATGTAAGGTAACATTCACAAGTTCTGGAGATTGAGACATAGATATTTGGAAGAGGCCATTATTCTGTCTACCACAGAAATTTCCATCTTGCCAAAGTCACTATGACTTTGGCCTTTGTAACAGCAACCGAACTAGTATCCTAACTGATACAATCTTCCTGCCCAGTTTCAAGGTTTTCACTAGTGACTTCCTGCCTTTTTCAAGTGGTGTCTATAAAACAGAACAAGGTAACAGTCTTCTCAGAAGAAGAAATAATAAACAACACCCTGTGTAATCCAAATGTACCTCACGTTAGGTAAGAGTTACCAGAAAGAGTATTTATGATTGTTATAAACTGAATTATGTTTTAAATACACTAAGAGAACTTACTATGGAGAATCATTTATAAAGTGAAACATTTTGTAAAGTGAATAAGCATTACCTAATACCTTGTTAAACCAGATTTTTACATAGTTTGTTTGGCTAAAGTAGGACATACCATACCTACGTATAAGATATAAACATATTATGTAGCAACTCTTTCTTTTTGGACACTTATAAGTTACTTGGTGTTTCACACATCTGCTCTAGGTGATTTATGAAACTCAAAAGATTTTTAATAGAGTATGCAACATGTATTTTATTTTTACAATTTTCAGCTCTGCTAGAAAAGACAATAGAAACATGTGGGATAGATAAAACCCACAAAATGGAAATAAGCTATATGAGATATAAGTTAAACTCATAGGAAAAGTTAAATATAGATAATGAGTCAACAAGTAGACTTGTAAGAATTCTTAAGATATGTTAAATGTAAGGAATATATAAATCAGTAGCCTGTCAGATCTGTTAAAAATAGATAGAATATATGGAATATAGGCTATAATAAGCAAGAGTGTTACTTATAGATGGAAAAAAAAGATCAAAAGACCAAGTCCTAAGGTACAGTTATGCTGCCTTTTTTGAGCTACCATCCATGGTACCCCTAAATTGGCCAACCAGTTGTGGCAGTCACCATGCTCTCATCCCAACCCCACATATGCGCAGATCAAATCCATCGGGATACGTCAGTTACCTGGCAAACTACAGCCATGGCCAGGACCTGTCGCTACATCTTGTTGGTGGAACAGGATATGTGTTGGCCCAGGTCCCTTTCATCTGTTGTTACTCACACTTCAACTTTGTCCTCGAAACACACCATCAGCAGGGATGGTAATGAGGCAGAGAGAGACAAGGCAGGCAGACACTGGATCACCCAGGACTGGGGCAGCGTGGTCCTGGCACCCTATCTTAAGTGTGTAACCAGCCCCATCTCTTTCTCTTCGCTTCTTGTTGTGTGTTTATTTTTTATTTTTTAATTTTTTTTAATGTTTATTTATTTTTGAGACAGAGAGAGACAGAGCATGAACGGGGGAGGGTCAGCAAGAGAGAGACACAGAATCTGAAACAGGCTCCAGGCTCTGAGCTGTCAGCACAGAGCCCGACGCAGGGCTCGAACTCACGGACCGCGAGATCATGACCTGAGCCGAAGTCGGCCGCTTAACCGACTGAGCCACCCAGGCGCCCCTCTTGCTGTGTGTTTTAAATTGATATAATAACCCATGTGATTTGAGCATCTTAATTTTTCCCATGAGCTCTTCTGGATCTGGGGATGACATGGTGTTGTTTTTGGACGCAACCATTGCACAACAGAACAAAATCACAATATAAAAGGGGCAGCAGGAAGAGAGACCCGAAAAAGGGAGAACCCTAAGACAGACTCCTGAGCTGCATCTGAGGGCTCACACTGTCAGAAGGCGCTTTTTACCCTTAGGTTAACCCCTCACTGAGTGCCCTCTCTCAATGGACGCACCCTCATCTATTTGGCTACAAACAGAAATTCAGGAGTCAGTCTTGACTCTTCCTTCTCTTGCCTTCCTCACACCCAATCCATCACAAAGTCCGGTTGATACTACTTCAAAACAGGTCTTGATATCCTGCACTTCTCTCCATTTCTCCCAGGATGACCTCTAGTCCAAATGAATATCAGCAACTGCCACCTACCAGGGTTCTCTCAGAATTCACAGACCTCAGAGTTATTGGTTAAACACATAAATCTCAGAAAAAATAAATAAATAAGAGGAACCCTCTTGCACTGCTTGGTGGGAATGCAAACTGGTGCAGCCACTCTGGAAAACAGTATGGAGGTTCCTCAAAAAATTAAAAATAGAACTACCCTATGACCCAGCAATTGCACTACTAGGTATTTATCCAAGGGATACAGGTGTACTGTTTCAAAGGCACACATGCACTCCCATGTTTATAGCAGTACTGTCGACAATAGCCAAAGTATGGAAAGAACCCAAATGTCCACTGACAGATGAATGGATAAAGAAGATGTGGTATACACGTATACACACACACACCACACACCACACACACACACACACACACACACACACACACACACACACACACACAATGGAGTATTACTCGGCAATCAAAAAGAATGAAATCTTGCCATTTGCAGCTACGTGGATGGAACTAGGGGGTATTATGCTAAGCGAAATTAGTCAGAGAAAGACAAATATATGACTTCACTCATATGAGGACTTTAAGATACAAAACAGATGAACATAAGGGAAGGGAAGCAAAAATAATATAAAAACAAGGAGGGGGACAAAACATAAGAGACTCTTAAATACAGAGAACAAACTGAGGATTGCTGGAGGGGTTGTGGGTAGGGGATGGGCTAAATGGGTAAGGGGCATTAGGGAGGACACTCGTTGGGATGAGCACTGGGTGTTATACATAGGGGATGAATCACCGGAATCTACTCCTAAAATCATTATTGCACTACATGCTAACTAACTTGGATGTAAATAAATAAATAAATAAATAAATAAATAAATAAATAAATAAAAATTTTAAAAAATAAATACAAGGGAAAAAACATAAATCTTGGGGCATCTGGGTGGCTCAGTCAGTTGAGCATCCAACTCTTGATTTCAGCTCAGGTAGTGATCCCATGGTTCATGGGTTTGCCCCCAAGTTGGACTCCATGCTAAGGACACGGAGCTTGTTTGGGATTTTCTCTCTCTCTCTCTCTCTCTCTGCCCCTTCCCTGCTCATGTGCGCATGCTCTCTCCCTCTCAAAAGTAAATAAAATTTCATTAAAAAAATAAATAAAACATAAATCTCATCTTGACCTTCCCTCGCTCAAGGCCCTTCACTGGCTCCCGCTCACTCTTAGGATAAAGACCCCAATCTTTCTAAAGTTCCCTAAGCCTCTGTCACACAGCCCCTGCCTCCCTCTCTACTCCTACCTCCCTCCATGTTCCTGCCACCCCTCTTGCTAAGCTATTCAAGTATTCTCTCCTCCTTTCAGTTGCTGAAACATGCCAAGTTCTTTCCTTCCTTAATTCCTGAACTTGGGATACTTGTTTCCCGCCTCTTCCAAGTTAATTCTTACTTATCCTTCAGATCTTGGCTCAAACACCACTTGTTCAGGGAAAGCCCACAACCCTCAAAGCTCTGCTGGGTCCCCTGACATTTACTCTTGGACCTTTCTGGACTTTTCCTTCCTGGGGATGATCCAAGTGTGACAAGTATTTATTAAGGGTTCATTGGGCATTCTAGGCACCATGGATGCAGCAGTAAAAAGACACAGTCTCTTCTGTCAGTTTACGTGCTACCATATTAACTTAAGTGGTATTTGGATAATATCCATCTTTGCCTCTAGTCTACAAGCTCCATGTGGACAGGCACCATACTGACTTACTCACTATTATATCCCTAGTGCCGTGCATTGTGCCAGACACATAGTGAATATTCATTGAACGAATAAATGCACCTTGGAGCCAACACTCCCTAAGCACAGAGCATACCTTATCATTAAAGTCTGGTTTCTGCCCCAGAATTAGTTTTTCTAGAGGCCGTGGGCTTAAGGCAATTTGAAGTGCTGTTTCAACAGTGTTGTTTCAACTGACCCTTCTGAATTATAGCTTTCATTTAGATGATAGTTTGCAAGGTGTTTTTTTTAATATCACCTTTATGACAGCCAGGTGAAGAAGGCAAAGCAGTGTTCCTAGCCTCATTCTTCAGATGTGGAAACTAAGGCTTGAATACCTCCCAGAGGTTACACACTAGTAAGTAATAAGGCTAGAGCTAAAATCTCAGGTCTCTGGATCTCTATATTAAAAAAAAAAAAATTATATATATATATATATAAAAGCACCTGGGTGGTTTGGTCAGTTAAGTGTCCAACTGTTGATTTTGGCTCAGATCATGAATTCACAGTCCATGGGATCAAAACCCATGTCGGGCTCTGTGCTAACAGTGCAGAGCCTGCTTGGGATTCTGTCTCCCTCGCTCTCTGCTCCTCCCCCACTCATGCACATGTGTGCACTTGCTCTCTCTCTCTCTCTCTCTCAAAATAAATAAATAAACATTTTAAAATATCATATATATATAATTCTTATATAAGAATAATTATATTATTATATATATAAGAATTCTATATATTCTATAATATATATTATATATTTATAATATTATATATATTCTAGGTTCCCTCTCTTTCCTAAAGCTAAAATGTCATTTAGCTGGTAGGTTATCAGAATAGAGGGAACCTGGGGCACCTGGGTGGCTCAGTCGGTTAAGCGTCCAACTTCGGCTCAGGTCATGATCTCACGGTTTGTGAGTTCGAGCCCTGCGTCAGGCTCTGTGCTGACAGCTCAGAGTCTGAAGCCTGCTTAGTCTTCTGTGTCTGCTTCTCTTTCTGCCCCTCCCCACTTGTGTTCTGTCTCTCTATGTCTCTCAAAAATAAATAAATGTAAAATAAAATAAAATAAAATAAAATAAAATAAAATAAAATAAAATAGAATAGGGGGAATCTAAGCCTTTGAGAATTTAACAGATCCTCGTTTATTTCTTTGGGGAGATGACAGAAGGAAGTTTTCCTTAAAATTTAGCATCCAAGTAAGCATAAAAGTCAAAGGAGAAGACGAATGTGGAGAGGTCTGTCAGCACTGAGCTCAGCCCAGTTGGCAGAGGATAGTAGGAGACTATGGTCCCTTATACCTGGATCAATAGAAGGCCAACTGATAAAATCTGAACATAGCTTTACATAAATAGTAAATCTTCCCTCCATCTTGAGCAAGGAAAAGGCTAGGGGTTTCCCATCTAATGTTCGACAAATGTGGGTTATTTGCCAAGAACAAAGAAGCCCTTAAAATCAATCGTCCATGGAAATATTCAAAGAAATCAAGAGATGAATCTATCCACTAAAACTTCTGATACAAGATGGCAGACTGAACAGGACTTTACTTCCCCTCTTCCTAAAATTATTGACATGCCAGTGAAGAAGAAAAAAGGGAATATATCACGTGAAGGAAGCCTGCAGAAGGTCAGAAATTTGATAGATTTCTCAAAATAAGGAGAACAGACAAAATTGTCCTAGCAGATAAAACAGAGAGGAAGCAGCAACAGCCCAGAATGTAAAGCAGAGTAAGCTGTAACTAAGGTTTGAGTCATTCTAGGGGGGGTTCTGAGGTCAAGGTCAGCAGGAATAGAGAATGGAGTGGGAAGCAGAACAGAAATCAGCATGGCGAACTGAAGATCTGTCCCTGGAACAAGTGGAGAGTAAGGCGCATTCCCACTTTTACCTTTGGAGAACTGTCAGCTGAGAAATTACTCCTTGGAAAAAAAACAAGACACACTTAACAAAGAGATAGAATGGTTTTTTTTAGGGATAAGAAACAAGTTTCCTGGTTCATGTGCTAGACCTTCAATGGGCACTGGCTGTTTTGCCTGCCCTGAATTTATTCCTTTCTTTTAGAACCCAGATTTTGTTTTGAGGAACCACTCATCTTGCATTGCCTCTAGTCTGGTCAATCAAGAAACTGTGGACCAAACTGCCTTCCTCTCTTGGCCAAGGGGTGGACACCTGACCCAAGTGAGGCCAGTCAGATCACCTCTCTAATAGACTGGCACAAAGACTCAACATGGCTCAAGTTCTTTCTTCCATCCTGAAGAGACCATTGGTTCCTAAACCTTGGTTTTGCCTTGAGGTAAATCCCTGGAAATGTTCTGGGTCCTGTGGGTCCCAGCTCCTGTCCTGCTCTGATCCTGGTTCTTTCCACTTACCCTAGACTTTATACACTATTCCATATCTTTCTTTTAAGTTTCCCTCACATCCAAAGAACCATGACTAATATATAAACCTAGAGTCAAGCCTAGTAAGCATTTGCCTCCTCACTCTTAAGTAAGGCTGCCGGTCCGCACATGCTAGTTCCCGGCTGACAATGGAAGCTTCCGTTCAAAGGAGTGACAGGCCTACACAATAGGGAAACGCTAACAGCACAAAATAGAAGGACCTATCTAGATGATCCAATATCTGACCTCAAAAGAAACAGCTAATTAAATGACAAGAAGACAACCTGAAACTAATTGTAATCAGTATACCTAGAGAGATTTAAGACAACTAAGCCTAAAAAACCTAGGGCAGACTTCAGTAAAAAAAAAAAAAAAATTAAAAAAAAAACAACGGTATTTTTTTAAGTTACTAGAAAGGCTACAAAAAAAAGCCATATAGATCTCCTGGAATATAGAGCAAAAATCAAAGAAATGGAAACTATAACCAGAATGTTAAGAGTCATATAGAGGACTAGTGTGGGAAGTCTCCCCCAACATGAGTTTCAGAAGGAGAAAATAGTGCAAATACAGGAGAAGAAAATAGGAAATAAATAACAGAAGGAAATTTCTCAGAGCTGAAGAAAGATATATGGTTTCAGATTACAAGGGCTCAGCAAGTACAGAAGAGAGAAATAAAAACGACCCACACAAGGATACATCACTGTGAACTCTCAGAACACTGAGACAAAGAGAAGATCCTTTTGTCCTGAGACAAAAACAAATGAAAGCTAACTATAGAAGAATGAGAACTTGACTGGCGTCACATGCATCAGCAACAATAGACATTAGAAAATAGTTCTCAAAGTGCTAAGGGAAACATTATTTTGAACCTAATATTCTATACATAGCCAAACTCTCAATGAAATGTCAGGTAAAAATAATGGCATTGTTTACCATACAAGAACTCAAAAAAAAAAAAAAAAAAAAAAGACCTCCCACCCTATCTTTTTGGAAAATAAATTCTTTTAAAAGTAACCACAAGTCAACAACAACAAAAAGAAAAAAGGAAAACATGGGACCCAGTAAATAAGGGACCCAACCCAGTAGCTCATTAAAAACAAAACAAAGGGCCCAAGGTAACATTTGACAGTTGTGCAGCAGTAGTCAGTCTCAATTAAAACAAGAAATCAGAGGGCTTTAAGAATAAGCATTCAAAAAGGAATGAATTCACATTAAAATTCTGATTAAGCAGCTGGATGGTCTTGGTGATAACATGAAGGTATGTGCTTCTTCTGTCCAGAGGGAAAAAAGACAAACAAAAATTCTGGGGCGGGGGAGGGGCGGGGGGCAAAGTAGGAAAGTAAGAAAGTCACAACTCAAACATGAAGCTAACTAAAACGCAGCACGATTTTGAGTTAGTTTGAAAGTGAAAAGACAATCCATATGATGTTGATGTTCGGAACCACCTACCTCGTGAAGCTCGGTTTTTGTGACATAGGACTACATTTCCTTCCAATAGCACCTCAGTGTTCTACGTGAAATAATATTTACGAGAATCATAACATGATAAACACCTTTTACTAGTGCCTCCTTCTTATTGTAAAATAAAGCTACAGAAAACCCACAAAACAGCAGTAGAGCTTAATGAAGTACTGAGGAGAGCATCCACGTAACAATCACTCAGCTCACGGAATAGAATGTTACCATTCTCCCCAGAAACTCCCCCATTTTTACCATCCCAATCTCAACCCTCCCTCCCTGCGATGATAAGCAGTCATTTCCTTGGCTACTAATCATTTTATCACCAAACGTGCATCCCTAAACATCATACAGTTGACCTCAAACAACACAGGGATTGGAGGGGGGGAGGGGGGGCTGACCCTGCACAGTTGAAAATCCAAGTACGTATAACTTTTGACTCCTCAAAAACTTACCTGCTAATAGCCTATTGTTGACAAGAACCTGACCAATAACAATGAATAGTTTATTAACACGTATTTTCTATGTGATATTTATTATATACTGTAATCTTACAATAAAATGAGCTAGTGAGAAGAAAATGTTATAAAGAAAACTATAAGGAAAACACATTTATCGTATTGTACTGTATTTATCTATAAAAATCTGCATGTAAGTGGACCCGCAGAGTTCAAACCTGTGTTGTTCAAGGATCAACTGTACAATGCAGCAGCTAAAACCTCAGGCTCTGAGGCCAGAAAAATGTAGGTTTGAATCCTGACTGTGTGACCTAGGCCAAGTGAGGGCAACCTCTGTTCCCAGGTTTCCCATCAGTAAAGTGGAAACAATAAGGCTACTACCTCCCAGGGTCACTGTGAGAAGGAAATTAAATAAGGCGTATAAAATGCTTGCACATTGCCTGGAACGTTGTAAGTTACCTGCTATTATCCTCATTACATTGAGGGTGTAAATTACATTTCATGTCCCTGCAAAAGGCCTAGGAGTCATTCCTGGTAAAATCTTAATGAACCAAATCAGCTGTAGCTTCTGGAGAGAAGAAAAAGGCAGGAGGCAGGGGGGCACCTAAGCAAAAACAGTCAATATGTTTCAAGGAAAGCAATTAAGGAAAATAGCCACAACTAATATGAACCAGCTACTAAGATTTGCAAGATACCTAGAGATTTCCTAACAATTAGTCCTTTATGAAAAGTTTTGTTTGTTCCCTAGTAGGATTTTGAGATTTTATTTAATTACCTTGATTTGGTCCCAGGTCTTCGCAATATTCTTCTGGCGTTCTCTGCTCCACAGGGCTTCAGGACAGACAAGTAGAAACACAGCCCTCAAGGATTTTTGTCCTTCCCCCAAAGGAAACCCAGTAGTAGCCTCTCCATTGTTAATTATTCTGAGGTTTTTAAAGGTGCAATTGTTTAAGGGATAATCCTTCTTGGCTTTGTAAGCAGTCCAGAACCTGGCTGGTATCAGGAGCCAGTTCAGGAAGGAATCAGCCTACAGCTGGGGAAACTTCCAGAAGGACCAACCTTTATGAGTGTCTCTGTAAACCCAAATGTTTGATGGATCCAGAAGATAGCACATAGGGCTTGAATTCCAGGGGTTGTAAATTCTGATCCTAATTCAGGCACCCAGAGCACCTTCAAGGAATCTTCCTCCCTCCCTTCTTCCCTCCCTCCTTCCCTTCCTTCCTACCTTCCTTCCTCTTCCCTCATTATCTGTTGCTCACCAACCATGCTAAGTACTGGAAATAAAGAGATGAATAAAAAGAGTTCTTTCTAGATTATATAGATACCGATATCAGAGCTATAGATGGCAGCATTCTCCAATGTGAGAAAAGTAAGTGGTACAAAAAGATCCATTATGCTTTGAATTCAAATGATTAAATGACACTAAATCAGAGGGAAAGGGAAGAATTCTCCTTTCAGATCCCTTTCAAGCCTTCTGATTATATCAAGGAGAAAGTTTCCTTTTGGTGCTAGCCTTAAACAAGCCTCTACCATTTCCTAATTTCCTTTTTTAACTAATGAAGAGAAGGCCTCCAGCTCAGTTTTCTGCAAGTAACAATAGCTAAAAGTTTTAAATGTTTTATTCTTTACTGGGTTTATTGCCATGGATACCTATTATTTATGGCAGGTAATAGTGGCACTTAATTTACAAATAAGTAATACAACGTTTTGTTTTAAAATATATTACATGGATTAAAATAAAAAGTGACAGAGCCTGGATGGCTCAGTTCATTAAGTGTCCAACTCTTGATTTTTGGCTCAGGTCACGATCTCATGGTCGCGATATCAAGCCCCACATCAGGCTCCCAGCTGGGTGTGGAGCCTGCTTAAAATTCTCTCTTCCTCTCTCTCTGCCCCTCCCCCATTCACACTCTCTCTAAATAAAAGTAATTAATTAAAAGCGGCAATAATCATAATAAAGTAAATAGCACTAGTGTAATGGAGGGTAAGGCAACAATCTTGAAGGTGTTACGCAGGTAACTGGAGCGTGGGAGACAAACAGTTATAAAGAATCCTAGTGTCTATCTTCCTTACAGAACCATTATAAGGATTAAATATGAAAAGAAGTGTTAATAAGCTTTGAGAAGAAACTCAAAGTCATTCCACCTAAGGTGCTGGAGGAAAATTCATATACAAACCTGTATGTTAACAACCACAGTCATTTGAAATAAAGATGAGAGCAAAAAGCTTCCCTACTCTACTTTAATATTTATATGATATTCCTCCCCTTACTTAGGATATTTCTTCATAACAGCTGAGACTTCATTTCAAACAAATCTGTGTCCCATTCTAGCACAACTCTATCCAAATTTCTTCATTTCAAGTCTCTTAAAGATAAGTATTTTTAGGATTAAGTTCTTTATTTAGAGGTCAAGGCTCAAATTTATCTTCTTGCATCACTGGGGACCGCTGGCCCCTGGGTGTCTGTGATGGTTAATTTTATGTATTAGTCAACTTGACTGGGCCATGGGGCACCCAGACATTTAGTCAAACATTATTCTGAGTGTTTCTTCAAAGGTGTGGTTGGATGAGATTAACATTTAGATTGGTAGACTTTAAAAATAGATTAGATTACCATTTTAGTCAGTAGAGTAAAGCAGATTGCCCTCCATACTGAGTGGGATACATCTGATCAGTTGATTAGGAATGAAGGGAACAAACGCCCAACCCTCCCCCGAGTAATAACGTTCCAGCTGACTGCCTTCAGACTTTATCTGACTTCATCTACAACATTGACTCCTCCTGACTGACAACTTTCAAACTGGAACATTGGCTCTCCTCAGGTCTGCAGCCTGTTGGCCCACCTTGCAGGCTGGACAGTCAGCCTCTATAGTTGCAATTTATATAGAACCAATTTATATGGCCTTTTAAAAATTTTTACATGTATCTTGCTCAACTTACAATGGGGTTACATCCCAATAAACCTATTGCAAGTTGAAAATATTAAGTCAAAAATGCATTTAAAACACTTAATTTACTGAACATCAAAGTTTAGCCTACCTTAAACATGCTCAGAACACTTACATTAGCTACAGTTGGGCAAAATCATCTAGCACAAAGACCTATTTTATAATAAAGTGTTGAATATCTCCTATATTTTATTGAATACTGTACTGAAAGTGAAAAACACAATGGTTGTCTGGGTCCAGAATGATTGCATATATCGGCGGTTTACCCACTTTGATGGCCTGGCTCACTGGGAGCTCTGGTTGCTGCTGCTGCCCAGAATTATGAGAGTATTGTACATCATATCACTAGCCTAGAAAAAAATCAAAATTCAAAGTGTGAAGTATGCTTTCTACTGAATGCACATCTCTTTCGCACCACCGTAAGGTCAAGGTCAAAAAATATAAGTCGAAACATCATAAGCTGGGGACCATCTGTATCTATCTCCTACTGGATCTGTTTCTCTGGAGAACCCTGACTAACATAGTACCCTTCTGAGAATTCAAAGAAGGGATCCCAGGGGCACCTGGGTGACTCAGTCAGTTAAGTGTCCAACTCTTGATTTCAGCTCAGGTCATGACCTCACGGTTTGTGGTATCGAGTCCCGCATCTGGTTCTGCATTGCCAGCATGGAGCCTGCTTAGGATTCTCTCTCTCCCTCTCTCTCTCTGCCCTTCCCCCACTTGCACTCTCTCTCTCAAAATAAATAAATAAACTTTTGGGACACCTGGGTGGCTCAGTCGGTTAAGTATCTGACTCTTGGTTTCAGCTCAGGTCATGATCGTGCGGTTTGTGAGTTCTAGCCTCGCATCAGGCTCTGCACTGACAGTGTGGAGCCTGCTTGGGATTCTCTGTCTCCCTCTCTCTGTCTGTCCCTCTCCTGCTCACTCTCTCTGTCTCCTAAAATAAATAAAACTTCAAAAGCAATTAGAAAGAAAGAAAGAAAGAAAGAAAGAAAGAAAGAAAGAGAGAGAGAGAAAGGAAGGAAGGAAGGAAGGAAGGAAGGAAGGAAGGAAGGAAGGAAGGAAGGAAGGAAGGAAGGAAGGAAGGAAGGAAGAGGAAGAAGAAGAAGGAGAAGAAGAAGAAGAAGAAGAAGAGGAAGAAGAAGAAGAAGAGGAAGAAGATGATATCCCAAAGTTGCTACTGGCCCCCACTGGGGGAGGAAGAAGGCACCCTAGGGCAAACATGACTCGTACAACTATACACAACAGCTGTGCACAAATGCTTCATGCCCAAGTCAGTATCAAACAAAGGTCTTTAGTCCTTATTGCTCTTAACACTAGTAACAGCATATAACAACAGATGCATGAACTATAGGCTTCAAAATGTTGTATGTTTTGGTGCTAGCAGTACAGATGATGACTAGCAGTGAACCACAATGGGAATGGATCCAAAACACCAAATACAAGTATGAGAAACTGGGATAAATATTTACAAATACATGACAGATGAAAAGAAAGATCACACATCAGCAAGAAAAAAAAATAGATAACACAGTGCTTAAGTGGAGAATGGACATGAACAGACAGCTCTGAAAATGAGAAACAAAAGTGATGTTCATGGCGCCTGGGTGGCTGAGTTGGTTAAACGGCTGACTCTTGATTTCAGCTCAGGTCGTGATCTCACAGTTCATGAGTTCAAGCCCTGTGTCAGGCTCTGTGCGCCACGCCGAGAACATGAAGCCTACTTGAGATTCTCTCTCCCTCTCTCTCTGCCCCTCCCCTGCTCTCTCACTCTTGCTGTCTCTCAAATAAACATAAAAAAAAAGTGATGTTCAACTTCAGCAATAATCAAAGAAATGCAAGTTTACAATAATAAAAATAGCACTCCATCAAATAGGCAAATATTGCCCAATGTGTATGGATACCGGGTAACAGGCACTTGGTAGGCTGCATGTGGGAGTATAAGCTGGATGAATGTTTCTGCAGAACCATTCAAAAGTAAGTCTCAAAAGCCTTAAAATGTTTATAACCTCTAGCCCGACGTACACACTTACAGGCATTTATCCCAAGGAAATAGAGATACAAAAAGATTTATCTATGAGTGTTCATTAGAATGTTATTTCTAAGGCTATAAAATTGGAAATAATCTACATGTCCAACCATAAGGAATGATTAGGTTACAGTTCATTGATACAATGAAATAGGATGCAGCCATTTCTTCAAGATATTTTTCGGCCCTATTCTCTTTCCGGGACTCTAATTACACACATATTATAGACCATTTGAGTTATACCATAACTCAATGATACTCAGTTCATTTTTTTTTCAGACTTTTCTCTCTGTGTTTGTTGAACGAATGCCCTGGCATTTTAAGCCTGCCCAACACACGGGAAAAGTGGGCCTTGGCAGCCAAACCTAAGCCCTCAGGTGAAGATGTGCAGTCCTGGCATTTGGAAGTAAGATGGGCATAAACAGAAATGGCGAGAGCCAAGGAGATACAGGCATCGCTTCCACACTGCCCTTCCATAGCTCCAGGGCCTCCTGTGGCTCGTGAACCAACTTCACAGTCCACGTACGTTCTGAGTGCACCTCCACACCCAGGTAAAGAATCAAAGCCCTAGCACGTTCAGGGTCAGGAAGGAATGCATCCACAAACCAGGAAAAAAAGGGAAGAGAAGATCTATTCCCAGGGGTAAGCTATGCCATGGGGAAGGCTGTACAAACCAACCTAGCTGCCTTCCACTCCTGCTGGAGGCCCACACCTGCTGGGCTTCTTCCTCTTTGTCACTGTCCACAGTTGTACTGGTGGTCACAGTTTGGCAGGTTACACCTCAAACTGGGCAGGCGAGGAGAACAGCTGGGGCCTGACTGGGCCTGTGAACCACGGTTCAGGAAGGCTAAAACAGGAGTCAGGTGGGCAAGGTGGAAGCTGGCTGACAAGGGAAAGGGTGCCAGGAAGGCCGCCATCCTCAGCCACAGTTCGGGCAAACCAGCAGTCCAGAAAAGGCAGGGTTTAGAACAGCAGTTCTGCACCGTGCTGGGAAGCTGAGGCTGCTTCAGTGCTTTTCACTGAAGCTCAGACTGGCCCAGGAACAGAGAAATGGGCCAACAGGAAGTAGGATAATCAGCCACAGCTTGTCCACAAACCTTGAGGCCACTGAGTATGGCTGGACTGGCTGTGGGCTGCTGGTATCCTTGTAGCAAGTGCTCAGACAATGTTTTCAGGGACTAGTGTTGTATGTGGTCAGTGACTAGTGTTAGGCTACATCAAATTTCATTTCCATGAGATGCTGAAGAAACATTCCCAGGCACCAACCATGTTTCTGGAGGGTTTTCCTCCTAATGTTCATGTTTTCAGTTTGTAGAAAGTTCACCACCTACCTATAATTTATTCCTTCAGCTTTATCTCTCACTTCTCCCTCACACAAACTCCCCATGCCAGGCAAACCCACCTATGTACTGATCCTCAATGAAGGCTTCCATTTCCTGCCTCCTTGCAGCTTGATCTACAAAGTTCCACCTCTTGCCCAGTGCCTTCCCTTTTCCTACATGTGAGTCTCCATGGGAAAGAACACACACACACCACTATCAAGAACTATAAAGGGTCTGAGATTTTGCCCCACTTTCAAGCTAACAACGGAGTCAACCACAGTCTCACAGATGCTGGCAGAAGACAAAAGACTCCTGGGTCAGATACAAAAAAAAAACCCTATTACTCACAGTACAGCAATCAGCCTGAGCATCAGCATATTCCATGCTGGTTTCCCAAGCTCCAGTTCCCACAGGACACCACAAAGAGGGCCAGTGAAAACCTGCTCACAGAGGAGGTTGCACTACAGGAGAGGAACCCAATGCTTAGAGAACCTGAATCTTTTCTAATGAGCAGTGAGGATGCCTATACCTTGTTCTGAAAGGAAACATCATCGCTATCTTCCAAGACTGTGTACTGTGAAAACATCTTTGAAAAGATAATACCAAAGAAGAGCCGATGCCCAATCCCAAGACATACAGAAACACAGAGACACATGGAGAGTTCTCTCCCCACAGCCACCAGAAGATAAAAATAGACTCTGGAGCTAGACTCACTATCATTCAAATCCTAATTCTCCTCTTACTAGCTGTGTGACTTTGGGCATGTTTCTTCATTTCTCTGATTAGTTTCCTCATCTGTGCAATAGATATTGTAGTATTCACCATAAAGTTGTTGTAGAGTAAGTTAATATCTGTGTAACACTGAGTAGCAGAGTGCTACTAAGAGTTCACTAAATGGCCACCATCATTAGTATTACTATTACCCATCTGTCCAATTCCAGAAGTCTTTAAAGCCCAGCAGGGTGGATCCCTTTGTGGATACCTTCCTTCCCTTCTCTATTCCCACTTCCTATTTCCCATCAACCACAGGAAGCTCGGCCCCCCTCGTCATGTCACCAGCCTCCTCGGTTTAGTGTGTTACAACTGGAGATGTCTCTTGCAGTCATTTCACTGTAGATGGTATATGTCTGGTCTTCCCAGCTCTATTATTCTATTCCAGAGGGCAGGAATTCTGTCTTCTGCTTCTCAGTACTGCCACAACATACAGCTTGTACGTTACAGCTAGTAGCACTCCAGAAAACATTGACGGGAAGATAGTCCAGCCTGAGGAGACTGACAAATAGCACATTCTTGGGCAGTTAGGCCCCTCTCCACTACACAAAAGAAGTATATCTGAAAAAAAAAAAAAAAAAAAAAACAGGACAGAGGCCCTTCTCAGCAGCACAGAAGGTGATGCCTGGCCTGTTGCCTGAGAAGTGCCAGCCCGGCTCTCACAGCACACACCCCCTCTGACTCCCAGCCCTGGAGCCAGACCCTCTCCGTGACTCATCTCCAGCACTTACAGGAGAGGCCTGTCGGGAACCCCAGGAGGAGCTGTTCCCTTGGCAAAGGGAAAGAAATCCTGGCTACAAGAAAGAATTATCTGAAAAGAACCAGTTGATTCAAAGTCAAAAAAATGTTATCCCCTGAAAAGCCAACTTCCAGCCAATCTCTGGAATGCAAAACAAACCCCCTCTGATTAAAGGCCATGCCCTGGTGTGGCAATACACACGTACCTCTAACCCAGCTATAAACTGGCAAGCCAAAGACATCTTCTCGGGGTATTTTAGTATTTAGTAACCACCGGACAGCTGATTAAATCCAGATGTGCATTGCAGTCTTCCCTGGTCAGCAAAGAACAAACAGGCCTTCCCAGCCATGCCCACCCCCACCAGGCCAGGCCTCAGAGCTGCTGTAGTCAGGCCACATAAGAATCTGGGGCTTCATATCACAGGCTCTCATCGGTCCTCTGAAAGCAATTGCCACACCCAGCCAGGGGCACTTCCAAGAAGAGATACCTCACTGCAAAATTCTGACAGATCTTCACCTGTCACCTACCTAGAAAACACCCTTTCTTCTAAAAGTCAAAGTACTGAAAATTAATGGTAATAGATGCTGCAAAACACATTGCTAGGGACAGCCCCAGTCTGTGGTCTTGCACAAGTGCTGCAGAGTTGGAGCAATCACCCTCCTCCCTCCTCTCCCTGCAGCACTGGTGGTTGCGACAGAGGGAGTGCAGCTGGGTCGGGGGGGGGGGGGGGCATGACACCTCTCCTTCTGCACCAAAGTGGGAAAGGACTTATATACCAGGCCTCTTTACTCCCTTGTGACACCAGAGTCACTCCATAGGCTGTCCTAGTGTGTTTGTGTGTTTGGGGGGGGGCGGTACACAAGCAAAATACGACCAAATTAGGAGAGACCACATGGTGGCCATTCTAACATGGAGGCCACAGCTCCACTGTGGGCAACTGAGTCCCACTCAGAGACTATGAGTAGAAGGGCATGGGGCTCACTTCACACAGCTGCTGAAGGCTCCTCATCATGAATCAAAAAGCTCTCAAGTCAGACTTAGGGTCCAGTTCTATCTCTGTCACTTACAAGCTGAGTGATCTGGCTCAGGTTGCTTACCTTGGTTAGCTTCAAATTTCCTCCTGACATGAAATGGGGACGGAATGTTAATATTATCTCACAAGGCTGTTGTGAAGATCAAGTGCATGATGAGTGCTTGGTACAGAGTTTGGGACATGGTAAGGGCTCAATAGACGAGAGTGCTTTTTAAATCTCCTTCAGCTGACTCCATTACCAGATGGCTACCAAGTAAGATTCAAGACACAGAGTCTCCTCCTTCCCCAGAGATTATGTGAGAAGAATTAGCTCTGTTCATCACCTGGAGCAGAGAGCGGGCACAGGGGATGGTGGTTCACTGGAAATCACTTCCCAGCCAAAGACTAGCCATCACTCTCTCCATCCCAATAAAGTCCTGCCCCTGCCGCCATTCCACACCTCCAAACACTACCTCTACCCACGAAGCTTAGAACCTAGAATCTGGGGGTTCCTGGTTTTCTGTTGGAATCCCTCCATTTTGCAAAAAGTTTTTCAGCAAATGCTGCAAAAATATATTCTCTCTAGATTTCTCAAACCGGGGTCCACATGGACCTACTGTCATGGAAGCTATAGACTACACCATGTGTCTTCCCAAAGTATCAATTTCACTGGAAGGTATTAATGTAATACATTTTACTCCAAAAAGAAACATGGGCTTGTCATGGAAGAGACATGAGGGATGGGGTTGGTATGCTGATATGAGAGAAGTCTCACTAACCCCAATGTTAGTAAGGCCAGTGGCACAGATGGCCCACAACACAGCCAAGCTCCTATTCCAGAGCTACAGCTAAAGTTTCCAGATACCAACACAGCCTGCCTTGGAGAGAAAGCACTGGCCTGTGACCCAATCATGGCCAGGGGTCCTGACAGGAAAGCTGCTGGGGGGAGCAGGGGTCAAGGGGCTTCAGGGGAGGGTGTTTCTACCCCCAATTAAAAGAGATCCATGGGAGGAAATGCCCTGTTCTTCATGCAGGTGACCCTTCACACCTGATACCTAAGGCGGCAGCAGTCATGTTTCAACCCAAAAGAGACAAGCTCATGAATGAGTCAATAGCCCAGGACCCCTGAGAAGACAGATGGAAGAAACCACCATCAAGTTCTCAATTAACCAGCCCTGGAATCACCAAATCCAGACATCTTGTTGTGTAAGATACTAAACGCCCTCATCATGTAAGCAGTTTTTTTGTTGGGTCTTTCAATACTTGGAGCTGATAGAGTCAATATGGAGGTGGCAGTTTTGGATTCATTCTCCATGTCTCAAAGTTCAGGAGTCTTCCCTGACTCTAGGAGATACAAAAGCAACACACAAGGATTGCTTTAATGTTGATGCTCACTCTTGGCTGAGCTCTTGTATGCTGAGCTCTTACTAGTTGCCAGACCACAGGTTTCATCTTACTTAATTCTCTGAACAACCCCATGAGACCCATCAGTGGTGCCATTACCCTCAATAGTTTACAAAGGGGAGAACTGAAGCACAGAGATGTTAAGCAACTTGCCCAAGATCACTCAGCCAGTTTGTGGCAGAGGCAGGCTTTGCACCCCTGTGGTGTAACACCAGAGCCCATGCTTCCACACCTCCTCTACACTGCCACTCAACTTCTCAGAGAATCCCAAGAGCCCTGGAAGGCAAAGCATCTCCCCAAACACAAAAGTAGTGAGAATTCTATTAAACATTTCCCAGGTGGTTACTTTCTAAAAGTAAGTAAATACTCCTATGCCCTCTCTCTGCTTTAAGGGAGGTATCAGTGTTCCACAAACACAGTGAAATTCACTGGCTTCTACTGCCCTTGTGTCAAGCCACTGGAAATTCACCAGGTGTTGCCAAACACCATGGAAGTCCCCTGAAATTCCATGAAAAAACCTTGTGTGGCTTAGGGACATTTTTCTTGGGAGAAAGTCAACAGTTTTCAAAAGGATCTGGTTATCCAAAGAGATTAAGAATCAGCCTCCTCATGCCTGTCACTGCAGCATTATTCACAATAGCCAAGGCATAGAAACAACCTAAAAGTCCTTCAGTGGATGGAGAAAGAAAGAAAATGTGATACACACACACACACACACACACACACACACACACACACAGAGAGAGAGAGAGAGAGAGAGAGAGAGAGAGAGAGGAATATTATTCAGTCATAAAAAAGAAGGAACTCCTGCCATTTCTGCTGTTTGCTGCAACATGGATGAATTGGGCAGGGGGTGGGGGGGCACTATTCTAAGTGAAATAAGCCAGATGGAGAAATAAATCATATATGATATTACTTACATATGGAATCTTAAACAAATCAACAAACAAACCAATTTCACTCAAACAGAAAATAGAATAATAGTTGCCAGGGGCTGAGGAGAAGGGGAAATGGTGTGAGATAGGTCAAAGGACACAAACTTTCAGTTATAAGAAAAGTAAGTTCTGAGGATCTAATAAATGCATGGTGACTATAATTAATAATACAGTATCGTGTAGTTCAAAATTGTTGAGAATAGATCTTAAGCATTCTCACCACAAAAAACGGGGAGTGATTAACTATGTGAGGTGATTGAGCGTTAGTTAACTTGACCTGGTCATCATTCCACGGTGTGTATGTATATCAAATCATCACATTGCACATTTAAAAAATTTTTTTTTACATTTTATTTATTTTTGATAGACAGAGAGAGACAGAGCACAAGTGGGGCAGGGGCAGAGAGAGACGGAGACACCGAATCCGAAGCAGGCTCCAGGCTCTGAGCTGTCAGCACACAGCCCAACACGGGGCTCGAACTCACAAACCTGAGTGAATGAGTGAGATCATGACCTGAGCCAAAGTCGGACGCTTAACCAACTGAGCCACCCAGGCGCCCCACATTGCACATTTTAAATACATACAACTATATTTGTCAGTTACTCCTCAATTAAAAAATTAAATTTTAAGACAATCAGTGTCTTAAAGAAACAACAGATGGAGCCAGTCCTCACCAAATGTTTTAGCATTCAAAGGGACCTTAGATACCATCAAGACCAATGCCCTTATTGTACCGAGAAGGAAAACAAGGTCAAGAAGTAAACTGACTTTCGAAAGTCACTTGACTCATTAGGACCAAGGCTGAGACTGAGACCCAGAGCTCATAGCACCAGCCTCTCCCACAGCAGTCTGTTGCATTGCCTGAGATCCCGCCATCAGAATTTCCCTTCTGAATTAAAAAGCAGTGTCATGCCTGGGAGGCTCAGTTGGTTGAGCGTCCGACTCTTGATTTCAGCTCAGGTTGTGATCTCACGGCTTGTGAGATCAAGCCCCACGTTGGGCTCCACACTGACAGCATGGAGCCTGATTGGAATTCTCCCTCCCTCTCTCTGCCCCTCCCTGACTCATGCTCACCCACTTTCTCGCTCAAAATAAAGAACTAACTTTAAAAATTAAAAAAAAAAAAGTTTGAATTAAGAATCCCTGACTCCACCTATAAGCAACCAGATGTTCCTGCCGTGTGCTCCAAGGCCCACTGTCCTTCCCTTTCACACTGTACTGTTATTGCCTATTTAACTGTCTGTCCTGCCCTGTAAACAGACCCTCTTATGAGCTCCATCAGTGTGAAGAACAGGCAGTGTTTGTTTGCCATTGTATCCCCGGATGTAGCACATGGTGGGATCTTAAAAAATATTCACATACTTGAAAAAAATGAATGCCTCAACGAACCCATGAATGACAACCCCCTCCTTATAGAATGGCCTTTGTAAGGCTACATGAGGCTTGGTATAAACAGCTACTTTCTTCCTCAGTGCTAGCTGAGACAAGGCTCGCAGGGGAATGAGGACAGTTGATGGCTTGAGGAGGAGGAGAGAAAGCAAATCCGCAATGGTATTTTGAGGAGGGCAGGTTGAGGCAGGAAGCCCAGTAGATGTAAAAAATCCAAAGGACCCGACTCATATCGAGAGATGCAAGCTGAGTGAAATGGAAGAGTCCCTGAGACCCTCACACAAACTTCTCGGCCCACAATGCCATGTAGGACTCACCAGTTCTGCCAAACCAGGGCCCGGCCTCCTCACGTACCAGCAGGTATTTTCCAGCCAGGAATTTTGCAGTCATTGCTTGTGTCCTTCTTCTTCACCAAACACAACTTCAGAGCCATTAATTTTCTTTCAGCGTGCAGGGAGCATGCCAAGAACTTCCTGTAGCTTATGAGTCATGGTCTTTGAGCACAGAACATCTCCCTCGGGAAGCAGGGATGCAGGGCCCCCAAGCCCTAAGGGAAGTTCCGCCCAAGGGTGCCCTGCCCGAAAGCACCCTGGAGAGGCTCTGTGAGAGATGCTGGGATAAATTGTTCAGGGTGCCATGGAAACCTCACTGGGGGGCCAGGGCTGAAAGAACTCAGAGCAGACAGGAGACCAGGCACTGACCTAGGATGGGCAGCCTGATGTTTGTTTTCGGGAGCCCCAGGCTTGACAGGGTTATTAACCAAATGAGGTAACCAAATGAGAAAATGTATGTGATATTGTCCTGCAAGCTTTACACACTGTTATTGCTAGTTGCTATGATGAAACAAAAATCAGACATCAGACCTACAAGACGTAATGTTCCTGGTCTCTCCTTTATATTCCCTTTGAGTTCCATTCTCCAAGAAATATTAATAAGGAGGGAGCACTCAGGATGTCTTGATTGTGGAATTGAATTCAGCTGGATTTGCTGCAGGTAAAGAGACACAGTCTCTTCACTAATGGGGAGCTTCAAAGACTAGTACAAGGGACAGGAGAAGAAAGGGTGACACTCATGACCACAGCTGGTGCCCACAGAGACCTGCAAACCAAATGCAGAAACCGCAGCCTGTTAATTAAGCACATATTTTGCAAGGTTGCCTTTATGTTGTGGAGCATGCCTACTTGTTATAAGCCTACTTGAATCAATCAACAGATTTATTCAGCACCTGCTATGTGCCAGAACTATGTTGGACACATGTTTTCCAGAAGCTCTCTAGAATCTTTTTTTCCCTTAAAACTCTAACACATTCTGCATCTAACACCAGCATTGCGCACTGATGTTCTCATCACTCCTTTGACCCAGATGACGAGGGTGACTGAGACAGTTTGGAAATTTACTTCCATCTCAAATGCTATTGTTTTCCCAGTTTCCAATGTATCTTTTTCTGCTCTCTACTTTCTATAGAATCTACTCGCTTCTTCCAAGTAGATCTTCCAAGTAGGCAGATCTTCCATTTTTCAATGAGGAGAAGAAGCTCAAGGCAGGGAGGAGGACCCAGGCCATGGGCAAAGTTGAGTTAAGAGACACTAAAATTGTTGTTACCAAGTTGCTCTGCTCCATGCCTAGCATGTAACAACCTGAATTTCAAGAGACCCTGTGCACAGTTCAGCCATATCCAGAACAAGCGGACAACTATTAGACTGGGGGGAAGGAAGAACTATTCAGTGATAAAAGGGTCTTTATGTAGCAGTTTTTCATTAGGTCTTTACCAAGAAGGTTGACACTGGCCTGAACTGGGGCTAAGAGCCCTGGGATGGCAGCAGTGCAAGAAGGATGGCTTCTAATCCCTCTTTTGACCAGACATCAGGCAGGCAGCACTGATGCCTGGCCCCTTGGACGCCTCTTCAAAAGACAGAACACAACCCACCTCCAACACTATAGAACAGCACAGAAAATACTCAAAAGTGGTCATAGGCCTGTCCAACCTCACCAGTCCTTAGTGTGCCACTCTGAGAAATGGATAAAGGTACAAACAGAGAAGGGAGAGAATGGCCTTAGAATGACTAAGCTGACTTGCATTAAAGGGCGAGGATGAAGTACCAAAGAAAAAATTCCTTCCTAGAGGAGGAAGCAGAGGAAAACCCAGCCAACACAAAGGGGAGTTAGAGGGGGATGCCCAAGAGAGAGCAAAGACAGAGGGATATCCTAGGAGGGGCCTGTGCAATATGGACATGTGACACTCAAAAAGGAGTATCTTGCTATGCATCATCAAGCGTAATGCGTCTCTTCCAGGGATTTCGATAAAGACTTAAAAGACTTTACAAGATTTTCTGGAAGCTGGAAATGTTTCTTTGAATGCTCCCCTTTGCGAAGACTGTTCAAAGGCATCCCGGCTGCATTCTGGTGAGCGAGCTCTGGAAGAACACTCTATGCCTGAGGTGACCTCAGATCTGTTGCTGCTGGGTTCACAGACCGTGCCTCAGGGAAAGACCTTGCATTTGAAGTTGAAAGATACTGTTTTCAATTACTAATTAACATAAAGGAATCGTTTGGTCTCTCTGCTTCTTCATTTTGAAAAAAAAAAAAAATGATGATTTCTAAACTGATATAGTATATCAGTTTATTTGGTGGTCCTCCACCAGAAAGCCACGGAATCACCCTGAGCTTTTTGCAAGCACTTGTGCCCATAAAAAGGAACATCCATGCTACAACATGGATGAATCTCAAAAACATTATGCTAAGTGAAAGAAGCCAGACACAAAAGACCACGTATTTTTATATGTTTATTTGAGGTCAAGAAAAGACAAATCCATAGGGACAGGGGGTAGATTGGTAGTTGCCTAGAACTGGGGGGTGCAAATGGGGAATGATGGAATGGGAATGAGGTTTCTTTGCAGGGTGATGGAAATGATTTAAAATAAGTTTGTGGTGATGGCTGCACAACTAACACTAATAACCATTGAACCGTATACTTAAAATGGGTGGACTTTCTGGCTTGTGGCTTATATCTCAATAATGCTTTTTAAAAATCCACATGCCCCTCATTACATCCACTTTGCTGGCCCTTGCGGGGGAGAAAGGGGAATATGCATTCTGAAAGAACTTCCTCCAGGTGGTTCTTATATATACCTTCCTTGCCTCCACACAAGAATCACTGGCAGAAGCCTTTGCTCCTCTGAGAGAGGTCCATGGGGCCAACACCACCAGCCATCCCCTCAGAGCTGGTTGGAAATTCTGAGTCAGAGGCCCCACTGCAGAAGCATGATTGTTATTTGAAATTGGTGAGCATATGAAAGTTTGAAAAGCAATTCTGTCCTTGCAAACAATGAGAGTCGTGCCCTTGCAAGGTCTTTTCTCTTGTCGTGACTTCTTCCTTTATGAATCCAACATTTGCTAAGAAAAGTCCTTTCTCTGAGAACATTCTTGCCTTTCAGAAACCAGGTAATAGTGGGGGAGGGGTGAGACAAGTATTCTTTTCAAATTAGGGTAATTCATAACTGGTTATCAACGACACGAATCACTGTCGCCTGCCTGCCTGTCTGCCTCAAAACTTTGACCAGATGTTTATGTGACGTTGCAACTGAGGGTGAAACACCAGGCATCTGAGGAATGCGGGTTCTCCTCTCCCTTTCTGGATGGATGTTGGAGAATCCAAATGCCCATTTGCTGTAGCTGAGAGGCCTTCCCACAATCTGTCATCTTGGGAAGCTGCCCCACTGATATTTCTCTCAGTAATCCCACTTAGCACAAATATCAGATGGTTGGCATTGCACACTGGAAAACAACCCAAACATGAGCAACATCTCCATATTTTGATGCCACAAAGTGAATGATACAGCAGGGGCCTGGTTTCTAATTGCTCTGCCTCCGGCCTAGAGGACAAGCTGAAATTGGCTTTTGGAAGCTGCTTTGGGCACAGTTAGTTGCAGATGCTAAAGGCTGCCCCATCCCCCAAAAGATACTGGCACAGAAGGTTATCAAATGTCTACATAATAGAGACTTTTCCATGCAATTTTTACTTTAAAAGATGAGAGACATTATCTCAGTTATGTTACAGAGTTTGACAATCTCTAAACAACAAAACTGTTTAGAAAGCATTGTGTTCTTTAAGCATCATCCCATCGTGTTAGATGAGGCATTTAGAGAGTCCTGTCCTGCTCTGTTACTCAAGGTGGGGATCCAGCCCAAGTTCCACACGTGCCTTTCTTTGGTCCCACGAGTATCTTCATTTTGATCATTCGTTCTTCTTCCAAAAGAAGAGAAGAAGGAAAGGTTACCAAAGCTGGGTTAGTTAGGTCTCTGTTCTTTTGGAGGTCTAGGGACAATAGTTGACAATATTTCCATTTCCCTGTGATGCTCCTCCTTGAGTCAAAAAGGTCAAAATCACAAGAGAATTCAATATAAGATGACAGAATTTTGAGCCAAACATTTTTTAAAAAAATCAAACACTTTAGAAACTGATACAAAAGTACATTGACTCACTCTTTCCAATAGTGAGAAGTGTAAAGAATTTTCTAAACCTGCCAAAGTACAGAAAGCTTTTTTCATGTATTGACTTACTTATGGTTGATGTGGGGGGAGAAAGAAGAATGGATGGCCTTTGGGGATCTCAGGCCATGGATGCAGAGACACAGCTGGAAAGGGGAAGAAAGGGGGGAGACAGTTTGGACCTGGGACCATCTGTGGACATAGAATGAGACTGCTCCAAATACATCAGCTAAAGAGCAGCTTGATGATTTAAGGCCCTTGTGGCGTCTTCTGCACACCATGAAAAGGACATGGTGTGCCTCTCATGGCCCCAATTTTACTTCCCAAGATTTGAAGAGATACACACTTGTACTGTGACATTGGATGAATGAGACATCTTGCAGCCCAAACTCTCGGCCCTAAGAGCAAGTTCTTTTTTTTTTTCAGCATTTTTATTATTTTTTATTCCAATGGAGTTAATATACAGTGTTATATTCATTTCAGGTGTACAATACAGTGATTCAACAATTCTATATATTACTCAATGTTTATCATGATAAGTGCACTCTTAATCTCCTTCACCGGTTTCACCCATCACCTACCCTCACCTCCCCTCTGGCAACCACTAGTTTGTTCTCTAAAGAGTCTGTTTTTTGGTTTGTCTCTTTTTTTCTTTGTTTTGTTTCAAATTCCACATATGAGTGAAATCATATGATATTTGTTTCTCTCTGACTTATTTTGTTTAGCATTATGCCCTCTAGACCCATCCATGTTGTTGCAAATGGCAAGATTTCATCATTTTTATGGATGAATAATATTCTACATCTGTCTATCTACCTATCTATCTATACCACATCTTCTTTCTACATTCACCTATCAATGGACACTTGGGGTTGTTTCCATAATTTGACTTTTGTAAATAATGTTGCAATAAACATAGGGGTGCATGTATCTTTTCCAATTAGTGTTTTCATATTCTTTGGGTAAAAAAATAATTCCAGTAGTGGAATTGCTGGATCAAATGGTAATTCTATTTTTAATTTTGTTGAGGAAACCTCCGCAGTGGCTGCACCAGTTTGCATTCCCACCAACAGTACACGAGTCTTCCTTTTTCTCTACATCCTCACCAACACCTGTTGTTTCTTATATTTTTGACTTTAGCCATTCTGAAGGGGTGAGGTGATATCTCATAGTGGTTTTGATTTTCATTTCCCTGATGATTAGTGATGATGAACATCTTTTCGTGTGTCTGTTGGCCATCTGGATGTCTTCTCTGGAGAAATATCTGTTCATGTCTTCCGCCCTGTCTTTTTTAATTGGATTATTTGTGGGATTTTTTTTGGTGTTGAGTTGTGTAAGCTCTTTATATACTCTGGATACTAACCCTACATTGGATATGTCTCTGCAAACATCCTCTCCCATTCAGTAGGCTGCCTTTTTGTTTTGTTGCTTGTTTCCTTTGCTGTACAGAAGCTTTTTATATTGCGGTGGTCCCAATCATTGATTTTTGCTTTTGTTTCCCTTGACTTAGGAGGTTTATCTACCTAAAAGTCATTTCCGGCAGAGTCTGACTCTACCACCACCTACATATCATTATGAGTAACAGTATTGAACCGATTTGAATTGATCCCAGAGTTTGCAGCAACTACAAAAAATAAAAGAATGACTATATCTAAACCAGGATAGCCTTGGGTGATTAAAATAAAAAGGTTTAACCACATAGCATGAAAACCACATACTATCATAAACCAGGTTTAGGCAATAAGTCCACTTTAGATTTATCTTCCTGTAAGAAAGATGGTACAGGGGCGCCTGGGTGGCGCAGTCGGTTAAGCGTCCGACTTCAGCCAGGTCACGATCTCGCGGTCCGGGAGTTAGAGCCCCGCATCAGGCTCTGGGCTGATGGCTCAGAGCCTGGAGCCTGTTTCCGATTCTGTGTCTCCCTCTCTCTCTGCCCCTCCCCTGTTCATGCTCTGTCTCTCTCTGTCCCAAAAATAAATAAACGTTGAAAAAAAAAAAAAAAGAAAGATGGTACATTACAATCTGTACCTGTTTCATATTATGCATCTGGCAACTGAAACCCTTAACTCTGAAGCAAGACACCAGCTTGGTAATTTATTTGCACATTGTCATTTCTCCAAGATTAAGTGGGTTTGGTGGCACATAATACAGCCCAAAAGATTGTGTGGAAACATCTGCGGTATTCTCCATGCTGAAGGCAGGGAAAGAGTGCATTGATTAGTGACTACACTGTTTGGATTGGAAGCTGGATCCTTCCAACTTGGCCCAGAAACAGAGTTCAGATTCCAATTGACCAGAATCAGACACACCTGGAACCTGGCTCTAACCAGGTGTAACATAGCTGGGGGCCACACTAGCACCACTTGGCAACTGCTAGAGCCTTCTGCAGGTCATGAGAGTCTCCTCTGAGAAACCCAGAATAGAAATGAAGTGTTTAACATATTGGAACGTGGGGGAGAGATCGTAAGTTAAATGTCGGTATGATGGAGTAAGTAAAGGAACGTTATTGGGGTAAGTAGGTGCTGATTATAATTGGAGACCTGGGGAGAAAACAAATTGCGTTTGGTAGCATGAAGAGAAATGACTATATATGTCAAAGTTACAGAAAAATCTGTTCTGTTTGTGGGGACTTGCACTGAAAGCTGAAGGGGGGCTACTACCTTGGAGAGGAAAGAGAGAAGAACATTATGAACTCAGAGTGGAGACTGAATGTGGTATGTTTGATGCCAGCTCAAGTAGAGAGTTAATGCTAAAAATAATGAAAAAGAAAGTAGCCAAGCAAGGTGGGACCAGACTGAGGAGGTTGGCTTTTTATCTTCTGGTTGTGGTGACATGAAAATTTTACCTTGCTGGCCAACTTCACCTGATAGGGAGCAGCTGCCTGGAACGCTGTGTCAAGGACTCAAAGGCAGCGTTTGGGCTTTTGAGGGAAGAGCCATGATCGTCTGGCAGCATCTGCCCTGGGAGTCAGATGGGGTGCACGAGCTTCCTGTCTGCTGGCTTAGTGCTGTGAAGTTAGAGGTGTGAAGCAACACTAACTCGATTAAACAGACAGGTAGTGTTGACATTGACATCCCTATTAGAAGAGAAAATTTGCCCCTAAAATCTTAAACTTCAAGCCTGGTGTTGAAAAAAGGATGCAGCATTGATTACATCTTGGCTTGAACTTGTTTTTTGATTCATTCAACAAGTGTCTTTGTGTGCCCACCAGAACTTTGGCACCAGGAATAAGTGATAGGCAAGATGAATGCTTCCGAACTCCAGGAGTTCACAGTCTAGGAAGGGAAAGAGACAAGTAAACTGACCTCCTGAACAAAGAGGGGTAAAGTGAGGATACTGCATAAAAGGCTGAAAAATGGCCACAAAAATGTATCCACAATCATGGAGCACCTGGTTGGCTCAGTCGGTTGAGCGTCCGACTTCGGCTCAGGGCATGATCTCGCGGTCTGTGAGTTTGAGCCCTGCGTGGGCTCTGTGCTGACAGCTCAGAGCCTGGAGCCTGTTTCAGATTCTGTGTCTCCCTCTCTCTCTGCCCCCCACCCCGCTCATGCTCTGTCTCTCTCTCTCTCTCTCTCTGTCAAAAATAAATAAACATTAAAAAAATTTTTTTAAATAAATATATATATATATATATATATATATATATATATATATATATATCCAGAACCCAATCCCTGGAACCTCCGAATGTTAACTTATATAACAACAACAACAACAACAAAAAAAAGTCTTTGCAGATATAATTAAGGATCTTGAGATGGGGAGTTTATTGTGGATGATGTGTGTGGGTCTTAAATGCATTCACATGGATCCTTATAAAAAGGGAGGCGGAGGGAGATTTAACACACAGAGAAGAGGAGAAGACAATGTGACCAAGAAGCAGAGCCTGGAGTGATGCAGCCACAACCCATAAGCTGAGGGATGATGGCAGCCATGAGAAGCTGGGAGCCGAAGAAAGAGAAGGAAGGGATTCTCCCTTCCTGGAGGCAGCATGGCCCCACCAACACTTTGATTTTGGCCCGGTGATACTGACTTTGGACTTCTGGCCTCTAGAACTGTGGGAGAGTAAATGTCTGTTGTTTTAATCTACAAAATTCATAATAATTTGTCAGGAAAGCCTTACAAAACTAATAGAGATACCCTGGGAGCTCATGAGAGAGTGGCTCATCCAAGTGTCCCGGGGCAAGCCTGGAAACTACTTCTGGCTGATTTAGGCAAAGAAAAATGCTTGTCTCTGTGTCAGTCACTCACAATCCAAAATTCCAGAAAATAGAATCAGATTGGATGAGACTTGGACTGTCAGAGGGTGGGAGAGAAATCTGCCCTCATTCAGCTTCTTCCATGAGAAGAGGAAGGGATCCCACAAATACTACACATAAGGGAACTCTTCCCCACATTCAGTAGAGGTTTTGGATGTTAACAACCAGAAACAACAACAAATATCCATACTGGGAGACACCTAATCCACTCTTGGGAGGGTTTTAGGGAAAAGTGATATTTAAGCCGAAACCTAAAGAACCAATAGAAGTTAGCCATGGGTTTTGGTAGAGTTAAATTATTTCTCAATACCCACCTCGCCGCCCCACCCCAGGCCGGATACATTGATATTTCAGCTAAAGGACATACTAAGCACCAAACAGCTCATCAGTGCCCTCTCCCATTCTTACACATTCTATTTCACTCCTGATTACATAGGGTGAAACCAATCCAAAGGGATTTGGGAAGGAGAAAGGAGAACATGGGGTTCAAACCAAAAGATACCCACGTCTGAGCCTTCCAGACCTTACTGTACCCGTGTCATCAGGACCTTAGCTTGGAATCCCCCACTTATCACGTCGCTAAGAGCAAACAATTTCACTGCTGTAACTAACGAAGTGTGTATTGCATTGCTTAGCAACTCCTCACTGTTTGTGTGAGGAACTCCTTGCCTGGACACACATGAATAAAAGTTTCACTCTCTGGAGAATGTAACTGAGTCACAATTCTACTTTTATGAGATCAGGAAAGAATAAAAACATTATTTACCTACGTGGTTCACCACAGCGCCTGAAACGAAGCACAGCTCTAAGATCTTCAGGTAAGATGACTCAGAAGGGCGCAGGAAGGATAATGAGGATGAATGTGGATGGCAAGCTTTAAGAACAGGCTAGAAATAAATGTGATTAACATCAGCCTTCTGAGGAAGCAGAATAAATCCAGTCTGGAGGTCTCTGTCAGCCAGGGCATCAATGATTAGGGCACGAGGGCTGAGACGGTCAGTAGAGTCAGTAAAATTTATGTCAGACGCAATCTCCTGCCATTGTTCTTAAATTGGGCCTTTATACCTAGAAGTGTCTTGGGAAGATGTAATACTCATGACCAATGGGTAAGATTAAACGCAGATTTACTGAATATTTAGCTAAAGCACACCCAACCATTTATGTGCATCCTATATTGCTATGGCTACAAATGAGCCTAAAAGCAACCAATTCCCATTTAGAGCGCTGGAAGCAGCCCTTCACACTACAGGCTACTCCTTGGCCCCCTGGTCTGTCTCGCCCTTGCCCTGACACCTGTTTCATCATTGAGAGAAGAAAATCAGAGAGCCACTTGGTGCTTGTACACCACGAGCAGCTCTCCAAATCCCAGATTCCTTATCTGTAAACTGGGCAAAATGACAGCAGGTCATAGGGTTGTTCTGGCGACCTAATAAGAGAATATAAATGAAGCACTCATCACTGCCCAAAACATTCAATAAATGGTAACTATTTACATCAGGTTGGAATCCTAGCTATATGATTTATTGGCTGTTGACCTTGTACAAACTACTTCATCTATATGAGCTTGCATTTTCTCCTCTGTAAAATAGTGATAGCAATGCCTATCTCACAGAATTCCTGAGAATATCCAATGATGTAACATATATAAAAGAGCTTGGCACAGAATGGATAGTCAACTAATATGCAATAACCTGTGGTAATAGCTTTTCTGTTTCTACCCATTGTTCCCTTTCATGTGGATTTAGCTAATGCTTGCATAGGTGTGGTTATCTGGCTCTTTCCTCCAAAAAGATAAATTTCTCTAAGTCTCTAAGGCTTTTATAAGCAACTTGAAGAGACCACTTCTTCTATAGCTTGGTGTTCCTGATGCCTGACACAAAGTAGATACACAATAAAATTAAATTTAAATTTGTCCTCTGTTCCTGACTTTTTGCCCTGCACCATCTCCCAACAGAAGGAATCCTTTACTCCATGTCACTGTTTCTTAAGATTTTATTTACTGCTTTTATGCGATCAAGGGTAGGCTCAGAAAGCACAATACTGGTAACAAAGATTAAATTCTGCAAATTATAGATAATTTCTTCTCCCATGATTAGGATTAAAAAAATGTTTTTTTTAGTGGCGCCTGGGTGGCTCAATCGGTTAAGCATCCAACTTGGCTCAGGTCACGATCTTGTGGTTCCTGAGTTGGAGCCCTGCATCAGGCTCTGTGCTGACAGCTCAGAGCCTAGAGCCTGCTTTGGATTCTGTGTCTCCCTCTCTCTCTCTGTCCCTCCCCCACTTGTCCTCTCTCTCTCTCTCTCTCTCTCTAAAAAAATAAACATTAAAAGAAATTTTAAAGAAAATATTTTTTTAAAACCTCTTTTTTAAAACTACTTAACTGTTTCAACTATTATGTGAAGTTGTTGGGATCAGTGGGGGAGGGGATTCGTGTATCCCCAAAATACATAAGTTGAACTATTGAGGTAGTGGGGAAAACGTGAGAAGTTTAATTTAATTAGTACAGCAGTAAATGTATACAGTGCATAAATAAATAAACTCCATATATTAGGAGTGCATACTCAAAAGCTGTGATGGAATGGGGCACCTTGGTGGCTCATCTGGTTGAGTCTCTGACTTCAGCTCAGGTCATGATCTCTAGGTTCGTGAGTTCAAGCCCCACGTTGGGCTCACTGTTGTCAGACCAGAGCCTGCTTCAGATCCTCTGTCCTTGCTCTGCGCCCCTCCCCCACATGTGCTCTCTCAAAAATAAATAAATCATTTTTCAAAAATTGGATAGAGTTACAACCTACATAATCAAAAGTGTTTAGAGATCACTGACTTAAATTGTGCATTTAATGTCACAGTTTGCCATTAATCGTATACCCAAAACTTATCATGACATTTTAACTTCATTACTTGGGATGTGTAATTAAAAATACCCACATGAAAGCTACATATATAGCTTTAAAAGTCCAATATCTCTCAGTCAAAAAGAATTAAATCTTGCCATTTGCAACAATGTGGAAGCAACTAGAGTGTATTATGCAAAACAAAATAAGTCAGAGAAAGACAAATATATGATTTCATTCGTGTGGAATTTGAAGAAACACAACAGATGAACATAGGGGAAAGGAAGGAAAAATGAGATAAAAACAGAGAGGGAGGCAAACCATAAGAGACTCTTACATACAGAGAACAAACTGAGGGTTGCTGGAGGGGAGGTAGGGATGGGCTAAATGGGTGATGGGCATTAAGGAGGACACTTGTTGGGATGAGCACTGGGTGTTATACGTAAGTGATGAATCACCGGGTTCTATTCCTGAAATCAACAAAACACTGTATGTTAATGAACTTGAATTTAAATTAATTAATTAATAGGTCCAATATCTTTATTACACATATGGTAGGGGGAGAGAAAGGAAGGGAAGGGAAAGCAAGGGAGGGGAGGAGAAGAGACGGGAAGGGAAAGAAAGGAAAGAGAGGGGAAGGAGAAGAGGAGTGAAGGGGAGGGAAGGGAAGGGACCAGGGGCTTTAAAATTTTTTTATTTCAAGAGAATAACTTAAGTACTTCATGTGTCCTGCTAACATTTCTACAACTAACACCCAAGTGTTAGCCAATGTAGAATAATACACAAACAAAACCTAAGTTTTGTCAACCAAGGTTGAACAACTTACAAACACTTGGTCCACATGGAGTCACCAGAGATGAGATTTCTCCCACAGTAACACAAAGCTCAATGGATCCTGGCCAGATGTCTGATTTGCCACACTCTTTGCCTGCTGGCCTCTCCTGGACTCTAACCTACTCAAGGTCCTTGGCTCTTGGCTCTGAGGTTGTTTGTAATGATCTGCCTTGCTGCCCTCTGCTTGTCCATTCTTTAAAAGGGTGTTAAATCATGGCTGCCCCAAGGTTGCCCCAAGCTTATGTTGGGCAGGAGGCCATTAATTCAAATTTCCTGAACAGAGCAGTTACACAAAACTCTCTTCTTAGAGGAATGTTTTTTGTTCAATATTAAATATTTTTAAAGCTTCCTCCACTTCATTATTGAAGCTTCTCATTCCTCTGTCTAGCCACACAGGTACAAATTTCAGTGCAGTATCTACTGTCTACAACTGCTTAGAGTATGGTAGACACCCCCACTCCCGTGGGCAGTTCTTGCCCCAACATTCAGAGCTACCCAAAGCCTATTAAGTTGGTTTCTAGACATACTCATCATCTGGGAAATATTCCCTGTTAGTTGAATAACGGTTATTAATAAAACAGGCCACTAATGAGTCACCCCAGTCTCAATTGTTTGGGCAAGTCATGACTGACTAAGTCACTTCTCAGACTTGTGACCCAAGGTTTCAGTGCCAACATGGAATAACTGTTTTCTCTATTTTGTCACTTTAAAGTCAAGGGTTTAGCCAGCAGTAATATAAAGTTAACTACTAACAGAGACAAAATTTAAAATCATTTTTCAATTCAAATAAGGTTTTCCATTTAAATGAAATTTCACATTTTGTGTTATTGTTAAAATGCTCTTATGACTCTTTGACACTTCTTTAATGTTCTTCTTAAGGACCTCCAAATTTTCCCCTACCCAACTTGTTGCGCTTGGGATTCTCACTCTTCTGGAACATTTCTCCTCTCCTCTGATGCCCTGAATCTTGAGCCATCTAATCCACTTGTCCAAACCAACCCAATCACTGACGTCTAATTCACATCACACATCCTCCTGAAGCTTTCTTTCACTGATGTTTGCAGCCCACACTGTTCTTCATATTTGTAACAGCCTCATGCGTAGCCTGTCATTTATGTCACCCTGGGCTGTTCTCCAATGACACTGGGAAATCTGAGATGAATTGAATAATTATGAGCACATTTGCTTTCATCACACTATGAAACTCAACATTCAATACCATACTAAGTGTTTATAAAGCTGCATTTAATCATCATATTTAAAACTCTGACCTTGAGGTTGCCTGTTTCTGTGTGAATCAGAGGAGATGTGCTACCATGCAAAGAGCTGTGGTACGAAGACAATGTTCCTAAACACAAAGCATGCCAGATTATTGGGTTATTAACCTAAACCTTCCTATATGTATATTTTAAGTTTTTATTTTAATTCCAGTTAACATAAAGTGTTATATTACTTTCAGGTGTATAATGATTCAGCACTTGCATACATCACCCTGTGCTCATCACAACAAGTGCAGTCCATAATCACCACCTATTTAACCCAATCCCCCACCCCTCCCTTCTCCCCACTAGTAGCCATCAGTTTGTTCTCTATAATTAAGAGTCTCTGTAATTAAGAGTCTCTATAATTAAGTCTCTATAATTCATTGTTTCTTGCTTTGTCCCTCTCTCTCTCTCTCTCTCATCCCTTTGCTTTGTTGTTTGTTTTTAAATTCCACATGTGTGAAATCATATTTGTCTTTCTCTGACTGGCTTATTTCGCTTAGCATTATACTCTCTAGCTCCATCCATGTCATTGAAAATGGCAAGACTTCATTCTTTTTTATGGCTGAGTAATAGTCCATTGTATATATACACACCACATCTTCTTTATCCATTCATCAGTTGATGGACACTGGAGCTGCTTCCATATCTTGGCCATTGTAAATAATGCTGTTATATACATAGGGGTGCATGTATCCCCTTGAATTAGTGTACCTGTATTCTTTGGGTAAATACCCAGTAGTGTGATTGCTGGATTATAAGGAAGTTCTATTTTTAAATTTCTGAGGAATCTCCATATTGTTTTCCACAGTGGCTGCACCAGTTTGCATTCCCACCAACAGTACACGAGGGTTCCTTTTTCTCCACATCCTCGCCAACACCTGTTGTTTCTGGTGTTGTGTTTCTAGCCATTCTGACAGGTGTGAGGTGATATCTCATTGTAGTTTTGATTTGCATTTCCCTGATAATAAGTGATGATGAGCATCTTTTCATGTGTCTGTTGGCCATCTGCATATCTTCTTTGGAGAAAAGTCTGTTCATGTCTTCTGCCGATTTTTAAGTTGGATTATTTGTTTTTGGTTGTTGAGTTGTATCAGTTCTTTATATATTTTGGATACTAATCCTTCATTGGATATGTCACTTGCAAATATCTTCTACCATTCCATACATTGCCTTTTAGTCTTATTGAATGTTTCCTTTGTTGTGCGGAAGCTTTTTATTTTGATGTAGTCTCAATAGTTTATTTTTGCTTTTGTCTCCCTGGCTTCAGGGGACCTATCTAGAAACAAGTTGCTACAGCTGATGTCAAAGAAATTACTGCCTGTGCTCTCTTCTAGGATTTTTATGGTTTCAGGTCTCACATTTAGGTCTTTAACCCATTTTGAATTTATTTTTGTGTATGGCATAATAAAGTGGTCCAGTTTCATTCTTTTGCATGTTGCTCTCCAGTTTTCCCAACACCATTTTTTGAAGAGAGTATCTTTTTCCCATTGGATATTCCTTCTCACTTTGTCAAAGAATAATTGACCTTATGGTTGTGTTTTTATTTCTGGATGTTCTATTCTGTTCCATTGATCTATGTGTCTATTTTTGTGCCAGTATCATACTGTTTTGATTATTATAGCTTTGTAATATAACTTGAAGTCCAGAATTGTGATGCCTCTAGCATTGCTTTTCTTTTTCGAAATTGCTTTGGCTATTCATGGTCTTTTGTGATTCCATATAAATTTTAGAACTGTTTGTTCCAGTTCTGTGAAAAATGCTGTTGGTATTTTGATAGAGATTGCATTAAAAGTGTAGATTGTTGGGGCGCCTGGGTGGCTTGGTCGGTTAAGCATCCAACTTCGGCTCAGGTCATGATCTCACGGTCCATGAGTTTGAGCCCCGCATCGGGCTCTGTGCTGACAGCTCAGAGCCTGGAGCCTGTTTCAGATTCTGTGTCTCCCTCTCTCTCTGCCCCTCCCCTGTTCATGCTCTGTCTCTCTCTGTCTCAAAACTAAATAAATGTTAAAAAAAATTTTTTTTTAAAGTGTAGATTGTTTTGGGTAGTATAGATATTTTAACAATATTTGTTCTTCTAATCCATGAGTATGGAATGTCTTTCCATTTCTTTGTGTCATCTTCAATTTCTTTCATCAGTGTTTTATAGTTCTCAGAGCACAGGTCTTTGACCTCTTTGGTTAAGTTTATTCTTAGATATCTTATTATTTGGGGTACAATTGTAAAAGGGATTGTTTTCTTAATTTCTCCTCTGACTGCTTCATTACTGGTGTATAGAAATGCAACCGATTTCTGTACATTTATTTTGTATCATGCAACTTTACCGAATTCACTAAACCTCCCTACATACTAATAACTATTGTTTAATCAACTTTTTAATTTTTAAAAAAAGTGTGAAGGGTAATGTTTACTTCAGATTTAGTTTTAGAGAAACACAATGTTATAGGTGTACTGAAAATTCTTTTTTTCCCAGTCCCATACCTCTCCCTTCCTAGCCATTGGCAACTAGTATCATAAATTTGTGTGTATTCTGACTACAATGTGTAGATTCATTACACACACACACACATACACACACACACACTGTGGTGCTCTGTTACATTAGCTGCCTCCAATGAGCCACGCCTCCTGGAATTCACACCATTCAGTAGACCCCCTTCCTAGATCGTGAGCTGGTCTGTGAATGGTAGGAATGATACTGGGCCAATTCCATAACTAGGCTTTAATAATTCTTGGCTTCTTCTACTTTTGCACTCTTGGGAGCCATGACCCACCATGTAAGAATACAGCCTATGTGAGAGACTATACATAGGGTCCACAGGTAAATGGGACCACACATGATGACTAAATGGGATTACATGGGAATGAGAAGTCCCAAAACTATACGGAGAAAGAGAAAATTTCAGCTGTCCCAGGTGCCACTCACCCCAGCTCCAGATGACCTTCCAGCCACCAAGTGAGTGACTGACTAGTAAAACCAGCAGAACTGCCCAGGTGAGTTGAGTCCAGAATGCAGAATTTTAGGCCAAAAAAAAAAAATTGTTGATTTAAGCCATAAGTTTTAGGGTGGTTTATTATGAAGCAATGGATAATCAAATCACATATACTCATAAACAATATATGGTAATATTTTATGTGATTTTTTTATTTAACAGTATTATCAGTATATATACATTCTATAATTTGCTTTTTCTTAGTCAGCATTATGCTTTTAGGTTTATTACTATTAAAACCATAGATCTAGTTCACTCATTTTAATTCCTATATTTTCCATTGTGTGAATAAACAGATTGGATTGTTTCAGGGTACCTGGGTGGCTCAGTCAGTTGAGTGCCTGACTTGGGTTCAGGTCATGATCTCACAGTTTGTGGGTTCAGGCCTCGCGTAGGGCTTTTTGCTGACAGCTCAGAGCCTGGAGCCTGCGTAGGATTCTGTGTCTCCCTCTCTCTTTCTCTGCCCCTCCCCCACACGTGCTCTGTCTCTCTCTCTCTCTCTCTCTCTTGAAAATAAATAAATGTTAAAAAAATTTTTTTCTTAAAAAATAAAATAAAAATTGAATTGTTTCCAATTTTTCTCCCTTGTACACAAAGAAGCAATGGACATTCTCATGAAGGTCTCCTGTGCTTATGTGAGAGAATTTCTCTAGTTTAAATACCTTGATATTATTAAAGATTTGCCGTGCACTGACAAGATATTGCCCCCATTCTACCAATGAGGAACCTGAGACTCAGAATTTAAGTGACTGCCTTAAGGTCACACAGCAAATAAGTCACAGAACTAGGATTTAAATAGGCTTATCTGACTCCAGAGCCTACATTTTCAACCTCCGTACTGTTCTGTATACAAGTGTCCTATAAAACTATGTCTGCTGATTTTGTTTCTCCACCAGAATTATAAATCCTTTGAGGGTTTATAATTATAACATAATTTATAATAGTAATAGCTTATTATTATAACTTAATAGTTTAATAACCACTTATTATGTAACCACTTACTATGTGTCAGATGCTGTGCATAACATTTAAAATATTATTTAATTTCATTTAATTCTCACACAATCTGATGATCAGGGCACTATTCCCATTTTACAAAAGAGGAAACTAAAGCACAGTGAATTTTAATACCCTACCCAGAGTCACACAAATAGACAATGGCCAAGATAGGAATGAACCCAAGTTTTGCAGGGCTTGAAGCTTATCCAAGTTAGATTAGGGAGGCTCTCAAAGAAATAGAATTCAAATGTACACATACAAAACTAGGTATGAAAGTGAATATTCAGAATGAAAATAGAAACTACCACTAATTACTTGACTCTTAGATATGCAAGTCCCTTAGAACAAACAATCCTAAAATTTGTATGGAACCACAAAAGACCCCGAATAGCCAAAGTAATATTGAAGAAGAAAACCAAAGCGGAGGCATCACAATCCCAGACTTCAGCCTCTACTACAAAGCTGTAATCATCAAGACAGCATGGTATTGGCACAAAAACAGACACATAGACCAATGGAATAGAATAGAAACCCCAGAATTGGACCCACAAATGTATGGCCAACTAATCTTTGACAAAGCAGGCAAGAGTACCCAATGGAAAAAAAAAGTCTCTTTAACAAATGGTGCTGGGAGAACTGGACAACAAAATGCAGAAGAATCAAACTAGACCATTTTCTTACACCATTCACAAAAATAAACTCAAAAATGGATGAAGGACCTGAATGTGAGACAGGAAACCATCAAAACCCTAGAGGAGAAAGCAGGAAAAAAACCTCTCTGACCTCAGCCGCAGCAATTTCTTACTTGACACATCTCCAAAGTCGAGGGAATTAGAAGCAAAAATGAACTATTGGGACCCCATCAAGATAAAAAACTCCTGCACTGCAAAGGAAACAATCAACAAAATTAAAAGGTAACCATCGGAATGGGAAAAGATATTTGCAAATGACATATCGGGTAAAGGGCTAGTACCCAAAATCTATAAAGAACTCATCAAACTCCACAGCGAAAAACAAATAATCCAGTGAAGAAATGGGCAGAAGACATAAATAGACACTTTTCTAAAGAAGACATCCAGATGGCTAACAGACACATGAAAAGATGCTCAAAGTCACTCCTCATCAGGGAAGTACAAATCAAAACTACAATGAGATACCACCTCACTCTGGTCAGAGTGGCTAAAATGAACAAATCAGGAGACTATAGATGTTGGTGAGGATGTGGAGAATTGGGAACCCTCTTGCACTGTTGGGAATGCAAACTGGTGCAGCCGCTCTGGAAAACAATGTGGAGGTTCCTTAAAAAATTAAAAATAGATCTACACTATGACTCGGCAATAGCACTGCTAGGAATCTACCCAAGGGATAGAGGAGTGCTGATGCATAGGGGCACTTGCACCCTAGTGTTTACAGCAGCACTTTCAACAATAGCCAAATTATGGAAACAGTCTAAATGTCCATCAACTGATGAATGGATAAACAAGATGTGGTTTATATATACGATGGAATACTACTTGGCAATGAGAAAGAATGAAATCTGGCGAATTGCAGCAACATGGATGGAACTGGAGGGTATTATGTTAAGTGAAAAAAGTCGGGCAGAGAAAGACAGATACCATATGTTTTCACTCTTATGTGGATCCTGAGAAACTTAACAGAAGGCCATGGGGGAGGGGAAGGAAAAAAAAATAAGTTAGAGAGGGAGGGAGCCAAAACATAAGAGACTCTTAAAAAACTGAGAACAAACTGAGGGTTGATGGGGGTGGGGGAGAGGGGAAAGTGGGTGATGGGCATTGAGGAGGGCACCTGTTGGGATGAGCACTGGGTGTTGTGTGGAAACCAATTTGACAATAAATTATATTTAATATAAAAAAATAAACACTTAAAAAAAAAGAAAAAAAAGATATGCAAGTCCTTTTCTTCTGACATAGATTTAAACAATTCACCTGGAATGCTTCCTGGTTGCTACCTGGCTCTCACCACCTAGAACACTCACTCTGCAACTGCCTTCATTCACAAGGGATATGCAAGGGAGGAACTCTGAGGCTGAAGCAATGAACTCATGAGGCTGAAGCTCATGATAAATCTGCTTGCGTCCAGGCAGAGCTATGGATTTAATCCAGGTCTGCTCTTCTCCAAAGCCCGTCGTAGGCGCCATTTTGGATTCACATCCAGAGGGCTCGGCACCGATCCTCAGTATGTATTAGTGAGCCATGCTCTCATCTGCTGCCCACTTCAGTCATTCTCTCTCATATTACACAGTTTTCTTCACAGTATCTGCTATTACCTACAATTATCTCATTTGTGTATGTGTGTGTTCATTGTCTGTTTATTCCACTAGAATAGAACATACAGCCCATGAGATGAGAGACCTTGCCTCTCTTTGTTCCACACTGCATCCTCAACATCTACAACAGTACCTAGGCTTCATTTGTAGTGTCAGTGAACATCTGTTGAATAAAGGAGTAACCAAATGTTAGCTGAGTGAATAAATTAAAATGCTTTTGGATTAAGATAGCTGAAAGCTTAGAGAAGTTATACAGAAAAAAAATTATAACAGAGTTTGCAGTATTTGAAACAAGTTCATGTAATCTTCTTGAAAGCAAATTTATATTTTGTACAAATCATGCATTATATTAAGCTCATTTTCTTATGAAAATGTTAAATATTTAAATCCCAGGTGCAATCCACAGTTCTTGAGCAAGAGCTATGCCTCCTCTATAGTAATTATAATAAGGTTGCAATGTAAAATAATAACATTCAAGAATTATCTTTATTAACATGGTAATCAAAAAGTTCACACCACATACACTGGAAATCAAATCTAAAAGAACTAAGAGTAGCAGCTTCTTTTTCCAGTGGGGAAATGCAAATTTTGCCACTTCATGGATGACTTATCTGAACTTGGGAAGGAGAAATGTTTGTTTCTAAACTATGAATCATATAAGAGAATTGTAGCAAGTCTGTGTTTTATACATTTTCACACTGGTCTACTTGAAAGACTATTTCATTTCTTATCCTCATTTCACATCTAACTAACATGATTAAAATTCAAAATAACAACTTTGTTTTCTTAAATTTCATAATTGTTACTGAGGAAAAAGTACAGACTACATAAAGTTATTGTCTGAGATAAACATTTGAGGTTAAAATGTCTTTTGTTGTCTGTTCTTCCGTTAAGTATGGCAAAAAATATCCTCAAAATAACCATAATTAATGTTTCACTTGGGAATTGTTCACTTCCCTGTTGCCTTTCCAAGCATCCCACAAATCTCTGTTTCTGTTTATTTCAATTAACAAGATTTCCAAATCTTCTTCCAGTATTCTGATGCGTTTCCAAAGTACACTTTAAATATCAATTTATTTACATTACTGCCAAATGTATGGGATTAATAGTGTTGGGACAATTGATTAACCATATGGAGAAAAATAAGTTAAGATACCTCATTCCATACACCAAAAGAAATTCCAGTGGAATCAGAAACTTAAATAGAAAAAGAAAAAGAAAACAAGGGGTGCCTGGGTAACTCAAATGGTTGAGCATCCAACTCTTGATTTTGGTTCAGGTCATGATCTCATAGTTCATGATGTCGAGCCCAACATTGGGCTCTGCACTGACAGCGTGGAGCCTGCTTGGGATTCTTTCTCTCCCTCTCTCTCTGTCCCTCCCCTGCTCATGTTCTCTCTCTCTCTCCCTCTCTCTCTCTCTCTCTCAAAATAAATAAATACATTTTAAAAAAAGAAAAATAAAACAAAAAATAGAAACCACAAACATATAAGAAAAACATATAGGGAACTTCTATTTCTTATAATAGTAACTTAAGTAATTCAGTTGACAATCCTGGCTGCGACAACAAGGTAAAATATTTTTAAACGCATTCATGCCACTGGACCCAACTATCCCATGCCTAGATATTTGTCTGAGAGAAATAAAAGTATATGTCCACACAAAAGACTTTCAGGTAAATGTTTGTAGCAGTTTTATTTGTAAGAGCCCCAAACTGGAAACAATCCTCCAATGCCTATCAACAGATGAATGTATAAACAAATTGTGGTTACATATACATACCCAGTCTTAAGAAGGAATGTTCGATTAGTATATGCAACAACACAAATATTAATTATGCTGAGTGAAAGAATCCAGACCAAAAAAAAGGTAAATACTTTCATGCTTTCATTAACATAAAGTTCTAGAAAATGCAAACTAGTTTACCATGACAGAAGGTAGATCAGATCAGTGGTTGCCTGAAGAGGGGGAGTTGGGATGGGCAGAGGGTAGGGAAGGAAGGATTACCAAGGAACACAAGGAAACTTTTGGGAGGGATAAATATGTTCATTATTTTTATTATGGTAATGGTTTCATGGTTATATACATATACCAAAACTCACCAGGGGTGGCTGGGTGGCTCACTCAGCTAAGCGTCTGACTTCGGCTCATGTCACGGTTCATGGGTTCCAGCCCCGCATTGGGCTCTGTGCTGACAGCTGGGAGCCTTGGAGCTTGTTTCAGATTCTGTATCTCCTTCTCTCTCTGTCCCTCCCCCTCTTGCATTCTCTCTCTCTCTTTCTCAAATAAATGAGTAAATATTTAAAAATTACCAAATTGTACATTTTACATATAGACAGTTTACTGTATATAGATTATACCTCAATAATTACCTTAGTGATATTTACAACAATGACTTCAACAATATACCTCAACAAAGTAAGTCTACTTGAACGTATTGGGATCTTAAAGAGGCCATGAAGAACGACACAGCCAAGATTCAGGAGAAGGAACTCCAGAAGGTAAGCCTGGTATTTGGGGTCATTTCTTCCTTTGGGAAGCACTATAAATGTTTGCCTTAAAAAGAAGAAATAGTGAAAATGAATGGACAAAATATTCAACTTAAAAGATTAGAAAAAGAACAGCAGAGCAAGTCCAAAGAAACATAAAGAATAAAAAGTAAAATAAGAAGAGAAATTAATGAATCAGAAAACAAGAAGTTAATAGCATAACCAACAAAACCAAATGTTGGGTTTTTTAAAGACTAATAAAATAGACTGTGGCAAGATTTATTAGGATAAAAGAAAAAAGCAAACATACTAGGAATGAAAAAGGGAGCACAACTACAGAGAAAGTAGATGTTAAAAGCATAAGAAATATTCGACTTTATGCCAATATACTTGAAAATGATTTGTAGAAAAATATTACTTATCAAAACTGACTTAAGGACAAAATTTTTAAACCTAAATAAACCAATAACCATTAAAGAAAATGTTTCAACATTTAAAAAATCTACCCCTCTCCAGGCACCTGAGTGTCTCAGTCACTTAAGTGTCTGACTCTTGATCTCAGCTCAGGTCATGACCTCTCAGTTTGTGAGATCAAGTCCTGCACTGACAGTGCGGAGGCTGCTTGGGATTCTCTCTCTTTTTTTCTCTCTCTCTCTCTTTCTCTGCTCCTCCCCTGCTTGTGCTTTCTCTCTCTCTCTCAAAAAAAAAAATCTACCCCTCTTGAATACGTGTATACACACACACACACACACACGTGTGCCATATACATGAAACCTAAAGAGTTTCACAGTTCTAGCAAAAACTCAAAGAATAGGCAATCTCAATCTTATGTTCCAGAGCATAGAAAACTAAAACAAATTCTACAGTTCATTTAATTAAGCTAATGTAACCATTATGCCAAAACCAACAGAGACTATGACAGAGGAAAACTATAGGCTAATCTCATTTACGAATATAAATGCAAAAGTATTAAAAAATTTTTCTTAAAATGTGAATACATAAAAAATTTCCTCTAAACTGTGTTTACTCTAGGGATACAACCATGGTATAATATTAGAAAATTTATTAATGTAATTTACCTCATTAACAAAGCAAAGAAAGTTATGTAATTCTTTTAATACTTGCAGAAAATGCATTTGCTATAAATGAAAACACATTCATAGTTTTTTTAAATCATCTTAATAAGTATATAAAAGAATACCCTTAACCTGAGGGTGGGAATCAACCAAATACCTACAGCAAGTATCTTATTCAATGGTAACTGTTAAAGTAGAAGAAGTGGGAATGCAAACTGGTGCAGCCACTCTGGAAAACAGTATGGAGGTTCCTCAAAAACTAAAAATAGAACTACCTCACAACCCAGCCATTGCACTACTAGGCATTTATCCATGGGATACAGGTGTGTGTATACACACACACACACACACACACACACACACACACACACACAATGGAGTATTACTCGGCAATCAAAAAGAATGAAATCTTGCCATTTGCAACTATGTGGATGGAACTAGAGGGTATTATGCTAAATGAAATTAGTCAGAGAAAAACAAATATCATATGACTTCACTCATATGAGGACTTTAAGATACAAAACAGATGAACATAAGGGAAGGGAAGCAAAAATAATATAAAAAGCAGGGAGGGGGACAAAACATAAGAGATTCTTTTTTTTTTTAAATTTTTTTTTTAACGTTTATTTATTTTTGAGACAGAGAGAGACAGAGCATGAACAGGGGAGGGTCAGAGAGAGAGGGAGACACAGAATCTGAAACAGGCTCCAGGCTCTGAGCAGTCAGCACAGAGCCCGACGCAGGGCTCAAACTCACGGACAGTGAGATCATGACCTGAGCCGAAGTCGGACGCCCAACCGACTGAGCCACTCAGGCGCCCCGAAGAGATTCTTAAATATGGAGAACAAGCAGGGGGTTGCTAGAAGGATTGTGGGAGGGGGGATGGGCTAAATGGGGAAGGGGCATTAAGGAATCCACTCCTGAAATCATTGTTGCACTATATGCTAACTAACTTGGATGTTAATTAAATTGTTTAAATAAAATTAAAAAATAAAGAAAGAAAGAAAAATAAATAAAATAAATAAATAAATAACGTAGAAAAAGTAGGGGCACCTGGGTGGCTCAGTCCATTAAGCATCTGACGTTGGCTAAGGTCACAATCTCAGTCAGGGTTAGTGAGTTTGAGCCCCACGTCGGGCTCTGCACTGACAGTGTGGATGGAGTCTGCTTGGGATTATCTCCCTCCTTCTCTCTCTCTGCCCCTCCTCTGTTCATGCTTTCTCTCTCAAAAATAAATAAATAAACAGTTTTAAAAAATAATAATTAGCTAAGCAAAAAAAGTAAATGATGCCCGCTATCATTGATTCTATCCAACACTGTACTGGAGGACCTTGCTAACATGGTAAAACAAGAAAAAAGTGATATAAGAGTTACAAATGAGGGGTGCCTGGGTGACTCAGTCAGTTAGCATCCAACTTTTGCTCAGGTCATGATCTCACGGTTTGAGGGTTCAAGTCCCACACTGGGCTCTGTGCTGACAGCTCAGATTCTGTGTCTCCCTCTCTCTCTGCCTCTCTATCTCTCTCTCTCTCTCTCAAAAATAAACATTAAAAAAGAAAAGAGTTAGAAATGAGTAACAAGACTGTCATTTCTCATGGATGTTATGTCAACATAGACAATCCCAGAGAATTATTAACTATTAGAATTCAACAAGTTGGGGCGCCTGGATGACTCAGTTGGTTGGGCGTCTGACTTCAGCTCAGGTCATGATCTCACAATCCGTGAGTTTGAGCCCCGCGTCAGGCTCTGTGCTGACAGCTCAGAGCCTGGAGCCTGCTTTGAATTCTGTGTCTCCATCTGTCTCTGCCCCTCCCCTGCTCATGCTCTGTCTCTCTCTGTCTCAAAAATAAATAAAAACATTAAAAAAAAAAAGAATTCAACAAGTTATTGGACTACAAGAGCAATAGGCACAAACCAATTACTTTTCTGTGCACCAGCATACCACCTGGAACTGAGGACTAAATCTACAATTTAAGTGCAACATTTTCATGGATTAAAAGTCACAAAACATTATTGAAGGAGTAAATAAATGAAGAAGCAGGTGATGTTCACAGATGGGAAGTCCCAGTATTACCAAGACAGCAAGTCTCCCAAAATGAATCCAGAAAAGTCAGAGAAACGGTAAAATACCAGGAATGTTCTTTGTGCAACTTGACAAGCTAATTCTCAAATTTATATATAAAGGCAAAAAGCCAAGAATAGCCAATACATTTTGAAGAAGAACACATTTGGCTATTAAGCTATAGCCTATTAAACAGCATATATATGAAATGATTAAATACTTAAATGAAAAAATACTTAAATGAAAAAGGTAGATTAAATACTTAAATGAAAAAGGAAAACATTAAAGCTTTTAAACTAAAATATAGAAAAATGTATTTATGACTTTAGGGTAGGAAAGGACTTTATTTTTTTAACCAAAATACAAGAAGTAAAACCATAGGGAAAGTTTAAATTTAAAAACCTCTGTACACCAAAAGATACTAATAACAAAGTGAAAATACAAGTCACTTGAAAGAAGATACTTGCCATGACAAAAGATTAGTATCCAGAATACACAAAGAATTCAGACCAAAACAAGTTTTAAAAGAAGAAACTTCAATTTAAAGTTTAAGGTTTAAGTGGATTTAAAGTTTAAAGTGAATAATTCTCAGAGGAAGAAGTTCAAATAATTAAAAAATGATAATATACTCAGTTCCACTTGTAGTTAAGGGAATGCAAAATTAAATAACAATAAGAACAATTTCACTCCCATCTAAGTTGACAAAAACCACTTTGGAGAGTAATTTTCCCATAAGGATGGACATATCTTATGGCTGAGCAATTCCATTAAAAAATTTTTTTTAATGCTTACACCTGTCAGAATGGCTAACATTAACAACTCAGGCAGCAACAGATGTTGGCAAGGATGTGGAGAAAGAGGATCTCTTTTGCGCTGCTGGTGGGAATACAAACTGGTGCAGCCACTCTAGAAAACAGTATGGAAGTTCCTTGAAAAACTAAAAACAGAACTACCCTAGGATCCAGAAATTGCACTACTCGGCATTTATCCATGGGATACAAGTGTGCTGTTTTGAAGGGACACATGCACCCCCATGTTTATAGCAGCACTATCAACAATAGCCAAAGTATGGAAAGAGCCCAAATGTCCATCGATGGATGAATGGATAAAGAAGATATAGTATATATATACAATGGAGTATTACTTGGCAATCAAAAAGAATGAAATCTTGCCATTTGCAACTACATGGATGGAACTGGAGGGTATTATGCTAAGTGAAATTAGTCAGAGAAAGACAAAAATCATATGACTTCACTCATATGAGGACTTTAAGAGACAAAACAGATGAACATAAGGGAAGGGATTAACAAAAGTAATATAAAACAGGGAGGGGGACAAAACAGAAGAGACTCATAAATATGGAGAACAAACTGAGGTTTACTGGAGAGGTTGTGGGAGGGGGGATGGGCTAAATGGGTAAGGGGAATTAAGGAATCTACTCCTGAAATCATTGTTTCACTATATGCTAACTAACTTGTATGTAAATTTTAAAAAATAAAAAATTAAATTTAAAAAAATTTTTAATGTTTATTTTTGAGAGAGAGAGAGCACAAGCCCAGTGCTCAAGTGGGGGAGAGGCAGGGAGAGAGGGAGACAGAATCTGAAGCAGGCTCCAAGCTCTGAGCTGTCAGGAAAGAGCTCGATGCCAGGCTCAAACTCATGAACCGCAAGATCATGACCTGAGCCCAAGTCGGAGGCCTAACCGACTGAGCCACCCAGGTGCCCCAGAATGATTCCATTTTGAAAGACAGTCTTGTTAATGAGTCAAAGAGACATGTACAAAAATAAATCTGGAAGCATTGTTTATGACGGCAAATATATACACACACACACACACACACACACACACACATATACATATATGGATACATATATATGGATACAAATACATATATATATATATATATACACATATATATATATATATATACACATATATATATGGATACAACCTGAATGTTCACCAATAGGAGAAATAATGAATTGTGGTATATTCACATAATTGAATACTACTCAGCAATTAAAATGAAAAACTAATGCTATTTGTGTCCCCATGGATAATTTTTTTATATGTAGAGCATACAGATTAGGTTGACATAAAGTTATACAAAGTTTTCAGCCTGGAAAACAACACTATAAAAACTTTATGAACAAATATATGTATAACCAAAGTATAAAAATATATATGGGAATGGTAAGTACCAAATTTAGGATATTAATTTTTCTGGGGAGAGGAATGAGGTCAAAATATGGTTTACCACATTTGTTGGGTTTTATTTCTTTTTTAAAAAATTATTCATTTATTTATTTATTTATTTATTTATTTATTTATTTATTTTTGAGAGAGAGTGAGCATGAGTGGGGGAGGTACAGAGAGAGACAGAGACAGAGAATCTCAAGCAGGCTCCATGCTGTCAGCACAAAGCCCGATGTGGGGCTTGAACTCACAAACTGTGAGATTATGACCTCAGTAGAAGTCAGATGTTCAACAAATGAACATTCAGGCACCTCTACGTTTTATTTCTTAATGAAAAAAGATGTAAGCAAACACAGCAAGATGTTATGACTGTGTAAAGTTGTATGAGATGTACAGAGGGAGCTATTACAAGGTTGTGCTATATACCTTTTTGTACGTTTAAAGTATTTCACAATTTTAAAAAGAAATAGTTGTATACACAGAGGCTGAATATTAATTAGTCTCGTGACAGAAACAGTGTTACATTTAAATCCCATTCTTTTGGGGTGTCTGTGTGGCTCAGTCAGTTAAGCATCTGACTTTGGCTGATCATGATCTCATGGTTCGTGAGTTCAAGCCCCGTGTGGGGTTCTGTGCTGACAGCTAAGAGCCTGGAGCCTGCTTCCGATTCTGTGTCTCCCTCTCTCTCTGCCCCTTCCCCACTCACACTCTGTCTCTTTCTCTCTCTCAAAAATAAACGTTAAAAAAATTTTTTTAAATAAAAAATCAATTCCATTCATAGGAGAGGTCTCTCCAGTCCTGGAACCATCAAAGGTCTTTACACAGGTATAGTTCATCAGCTTTGCTAGCTTGGAACCCAGATAAAAAGTCTCTGTTGACCGAGATTTTTGCTCATGGCCATGGGGCATGGCGGTGCTTCTCACAATGGGTTTGATAGCACAGAACTCTGAAATTTCCGACCTGAGTCAGTGGTGAAGAAACACAATGTGGCAATGCCAGGAGAAGAAGAAAACTGGATTCTGTTCTGGAAACGAAGCAATTTATTCCAAGGGAGTCACTGAAATCCTCTCTGCGAGGGAATGAAACTTAGCCAATCTGATGATCAGAGCACTGAGAGTTCTCAGAGGAGACAAGTGAAGCTGAGTCCCAGCAGAGCACCATCACCCCCCAAATTTGAATTTGGTATTTGTCTAGAAACATCTAGCCACTACTTGTTTATGTGTCCAGATTTCCATGGATTTTATCAACATTATAAAGTATACTCCAAACATCAGTTAAAATTGCATTTTGTATTTACTGGAGAAAAAATACTAACACTGACCTGGACAGAAACTCCTGGAACACAAAATGACCCCATCAGCACTTAAAGCAAAGTAGAAGTTTTAAGCTTTTCGGCATTTTATGGGTGTGTCCAGTTAGCAGGCTTACTAACAGCCAAAGAGACAATAGAATTATAGCATCTTAGAGTATGGAGAAACTCACCTTACTTTCCAGAGAAAACAAATGAACATTCATCCTAAATGTTAGGTTTGTCAGAACCACAAACACTGTTTTACTCAAGATTAAAAAAAAAAAAATTTAACGTTTATTCATTTTTGAGAGACCGAGAGAGACAAAGCATGAGTGGGGAAGGGGCAGAGAGAGAGGGAGACACAGAATCTGGAACGGGCTCCAGGCTCTGAGCTGTCAGCACAGAGCTTGACGCAGGGCTTGAACTCATGAACCGTGAGATCATGACCTGAGCCGAAGTCGGACACTCAACCTACTGAGCCACCCAGGAGCCCATTTTACTCAAGATTTAAAAAAGACTTAGGCTAGACAACAACCAGGTGGAAAGATTATGTCATATGTCAGCTCACAGGAATAAAACATCACAACATGATTTCAACTACTAAGATTTGGGGATGAAGATCACTGTGGGCTATTTTGAGAAAATCTGCATTTAAATAGCTCTACACTGGGATTATAATTTATAACTTGAAGTGGGGCTGAGTTGTTAGAAGATGTTCAAAGACTGACTGAAGCAGAAAGAAGAAAAGAAATAGGGTCATGGATGAAAGTGGAGGAAGGGGAGCAGGGAGAAGAGATTGTCCCAGCCAAGAACAGATGACCAGGCTTATCATTAGGGTAAGCATACAAAATAGAATCCAAGAAAATATACAACTGTATAGTGGTTTTCTGGGGTGATAAGATATTCTTTTCAAATTTTTCTTAATATATTTGTATTACTATTAAAATGGACTAAATAGAGAATGAGTAACCAAAGAAAAATGTCAGTACCTCTGTATAGCTTTATAAGCTGAAACAAATTTATGGAAAAGAGCAAAATGTGAAGAACAAGTTAGTACAGATTTTCAGCCTAATAGGTGAGGCTTTCATTTCATATGTCAAGACTTATTACAAACTTATGTTAAGAGAATGGGGTATTTCATCAGGGTTAGGCTAACAAACCAATCTAAAAGAATACAAAATGCAGGGGTGCCTGGGTGGCTTAGTCAGTTCAGCGTCTGACTTTGGCTCAGGTCATGATCTCACGGTTTGTGAGTTCAAGCCCCACGTCGGGCTCTGTGCTGACAGCTCAGGGCCTGGACCCTGCTTCAGATTCTGTGTCTCCCACTTTCTCTGCCCCTCTCCTGCTCATGCTCTCTGTCTCAAAAATAAAAAAATATTTAAAAAAAAAATACAAAATGTAGAACTTAGGCATGCAACTGTGGAAACTTGAACTATGTGTGACATTATATTCCAGTTGGAAGGGACAAATTTGTACACATTTATTGGGGCAATTAATTATGCAAGCAGAAAAAAAACACATATAATTCCCATCTCATAGCACTTGGAAAAATAAATTCCAGATGAATTAAAGACTTAAATACTGGAACTTAAAACTTAACACTTTTAGAAGAAATTATAAAACCTCTTTATGACTGCAGGGCAAGAAAGAATTTCCTCAATAAATGAGCAAATAAGCAAACAAAAAAAAATCACATACTCAAAAAGAAAATATAGATACACTTGGTTACATTAAAATTCAAGAATTCTATATATATAGAAATACACATTGCTGGAAGAAGATACATTTGTAACTCATAAAACTGACAAAGGATTAGTAACCAACTGAAATATTAAATATTATTAAATAAATATTAAATTATTAAATCAACCTAAATATTTAAAGTCTTATATATCAGTAACAGAAAGAAAAACAAGGAAATAGACAACATAAATGAACAGGCAATTCACAGAAGAGGAAATCCAAACATCCTACTTAACACATGAAAATACTTACCCAATTGGTAATCAGGAAAATTAAAGAAAAAAAAAAGATTTCAGTTAAAACCATTAAAACGGAAACTTCAGAGTCTATGCTATGAACAGAATGTTTGTATCCCCGCAAACTAATATGGTGAAATGCTTTTTAAATTTTTTTTTATGTTTATTCATTTTTGAGAGACAGAGCATGAGCAAGGGAGGGGCAGAGGGAGCGGGAGACACAGAATTCCAAAGCAGGCTCCAGGCTCCCAGCTGTCAGCACAGAGCCCAAAGAGGGGCTGACATTCACGAACTGGAAGATCATGACTTGAGCTGAAGTTGGATACTCAACTGACTGAGCCACCAAGGTGCTCCTCATATACTGAAATCCTAACCCCCATATTAGGAGGTAGAGTCTTTGTGAGGTGATTAGGTCATGAGGGTGGAGCCCTCATAAATGGCATTATCGCCCTTATTAAAGAGACTTCAGAGAGTTCTCTGCTTTCTACCACATAAGGAAGATACGATGAGAAGTCAGTAGTCCACAATCCCAAGGAGGACCTTCGCCAGCAACTGACCGTGCTCGTACCCTGATCTCAGACTTCCAGCCTCCAGAACAGTGAGAAATAAATTTGTTGTTTATAAGCCAACCAATCTATGGTACCTTGTTATACAGCAGCTTAAACAGACTAAGACAGTCTATCAGCACGAAGTGTTGGCAAGGATGGGGAGTAAGAAAAGCTCTCATATCTTGTTGGGGTACATCTACTCTACAGATCAGTTTGGCAACATGTAATAAAGAGGAAGGGACATAGCCAGTTCACTACCAGTATGTACTAGTATTTTCAGTAATTGCAGAATAATTATTCTAAATGTTCACCAATAGGAGAATAAACAAATTGTGTTTCATTAACCTGGTGTTGAAATGAAAGAACTAGAGATCCATATGTCAGCATGGGTAAGTCCCTAAAACATAATGCTGGGGCGCCTGGGTGGCTCAGTCGGTTGGGCGTCTGACTTCAGCTCAGGTCATGATCTCACAGTTCGTGGGTTCAAGCCCCACATCGGGCTCTGTGCTGCCAGCTTGGAGCCTGGAGCCTGCTTCAGATTCTGTGTCTCCCTCTCTTTCTCTGCCCCTTCCCCACTCATGCTCTGTCTCTGTCTCTATCTCTGTCTCTCAAGAATGAATAAATGTTAAAAAAATTTTTTTAATAAAAATAAAAATAAATAAAACGTAATGCTGACTGAAAAAAAAGACAATTAATAAACATATATATGCGTACATACTCACATATATATACATTTGCTTACATACACATTTTCCATGAAATGAAAAACTAAGAGCAAATACACCTGAAACCAATGTAACATTGTTTCAACTATACGTCAATAAAAAACAATAAAAATAAAAGCAAAGAGTTGTATATAGTGTTTATATTATGTAAATTTGAAGCAAAAGCACATGAACATTTATTTTAAAAAACTAAATTGTGACTCAAAGAGAGAAGAGGAAGAATAGGATTGGAGATAAATACAAAGCAGCCTTCAACTAGCCTTTTATTTTTTCAAAAACGAATCTGTAACAAATATGGCAAAATGCTAAGATTTGAAAAGAATGGGTGGTAAGTACAATTTAGCCAACAAATATTCACAGTAGAATGTGTCAGTCACTTTTGGGAGCTGAAGACACAGCAGTGAGTAGGACATCCAATCTCCTCCCACACAAAGCTTACAACCTACCAGGGGAGAAAGACCATATACAACGTAAAACAAATATTTATGTCAGCTGGAAAATGCTATAAATAGGGGCGCCTGGGTGGCTCAGTCGGTTGAGCGTCCGACTTCAGCTCGGGTCATGATCTCACAGTCTGTGAGTTCGAGCCCCGCGTCGGGCTCTGTACTGACAGCTCAGAGCCCGGGGCCTGTTTCAGATTCTGTGTTTCCCTCTCTCTCTAACCCTCCCCCATTCATGCTCTGTCTCTCTCTGTCTCAAAAATAAATAAATGTTAAAAAAAATTAAAAAAAAAAAAGAAAGTGCTATAAATAAAAATAAAGCAAAATAAAAAGTTATGGGGGTGAAGACTGAGCAGAGATATGAACTGCTAAGGGAGCCAACAATGTTTTGTGTTTTCTTCCACATAATGAAAACAACACAACATTTCCTAGGAATATAAAAGAAGACACAAATATCTAGAGAGACATCTTACATTCCCAAATGAATACTGTAAACATATCATCTTCCCCCCAAAATCAATTGACAAAATAATTTTAGCCTATCCAGAAAAATAATTGGTATAGAACAACCAATGAAGTATTGAAAAAGAAGAATACTAGGGGCACTTGGATGGCTCAGTCAGTTCAGCATCCGGCTTCGGCTCAGGTCATGATCTTACAGTTTGTGAGTTCAAGCCCCACGTGAGGCTCTGTGCTGACAGCTCAGAGCCTGCAGCCTGTTTTGGATTCTGTGTCTCCCTCTCTCTCTGCTCCTCCCCTGCTCGTACTCTGTCTCTGTCTCTCTCTCTCTCAAAAATAAATAAAACATTTAAAAAAATTTTAAAAAAAGAATACTAAAGATAAATTTGGTCTATGAAATACTAATAAATTTTGTAAACACATGTTAATTTAAAAGACATCATAAAAGTCCAGAAATAAACCTATAGGATATGGGTGACATATCATATCAATGGAGAAAGAACGGATTATTTAAGTGTTGTCATTACAACTGGCCAACTATTTTCTAAAACTTAGATCCCAGACTCATTCCTCACACCAAAATGACATATGATAAAACCTGCAGAAATGAAAATAAGCATCCCTGAATCTAAGTGTTTAACAAAAAACCTAGACTATCACAAGTTTTCAAACAATGTATGGCACATGAATGAATAAGTGAATGATACATAGAGCACCTTACTGAAGAAATGGAAAAAGTTCTCTTGCATTATATTATTTGCCTTATTCATTCATTTCTTCATTTCATTCACATGCATTGAGCACCTGCCTGGTGCCATCAACATCTCAGGGTGTAGGAATGATTGAAGGCTCTACTCGCCCTTCCAGGTCGAGTTCCTTCCAGGAACATTTTTCCTGTCAGATGGCTCCATCCAGATCCAATTCACGCAGATCCCTTTCACCTACAAGGCACACACATCTCTAAGCCTCAGTGTGTTTGTTCCTTCCACTAGAGGGGCCTAGATGAGATCTGCTGCCTCAGAAAAGGTGGCCCTTCCATGTCTTCTTCCTTGGCAGCACTGTAGAATCAGAAACCAGGCTCAGAGGTAGGGAAGCCTCCAGGCCTAAGTCACACAGAGACCAAGTAAAGCCCAGGTCAAAGCATCACTTTCTGACCATGAGAACCTTCCACACTTGGGTGTCTGAGGACACCGAAGAGAGACGGCTCCTGCTGCTGACCTGAGGCTGGCCTTCATCAAAGCTCAGAAGCTGCAAAATTTTCAGTTTCTCTTTAGGAGCCCTTCCTCAGGCATAAATAGAAAAACCAAAACATTCATTTATCATCTAGTACTTATGGAATAAACATTAATGTTTCCATGTTTTCAAAGCCATCTGAAAGTCAAAGAATTCCTTAATGATGTTTACGGAAGAAAACTGAAAAACCATTATTGGAGATCTCTCAAAACATTCTCAATAAAACAGCAAATCTTTCATCCTGTGCAAAAGTCAGTTTATGAAACCCATCTTCACCTTACAACAAAATCAGAAGTTAAACTAAGGTGGTGTTACCGATTTCAATGGTCTATTCCATCAGTTTTTTAAAGGCTTGCTCACTTCTCCTTTAATTAATCATTTAATACCCACCCTTTTCGACCCCTTCTATCCACCCCCTTCTAACAACCCATGGGGGGGAAAACATGAATCTAAAACTCTGGTAATATAAAATGTTCTGGAAAATAATCCTGTCAGTCATATGGATAGCTAGAATGATTTGCCAATTTTTATAGCTATCATAACAGCAGCCTGTGATTTGAAATCTTATAAAAACAGGAAGCTCTGTGCTTTAAGACGTGCCTGTAATTCCATAATGCAATGAGGGACAAGTGCTGTGAACTGTTGCTGCCACCAGCAGGACATGCTCACAGAATGACATTTTTTCCTTTGTTTTGTTTTCTTTCCAACTCATCAATAGGTATTCCTTGACCACCAAATGCTTTAATAAGGACAAATAATTAGGTAAAATAACAAATCTCTTCATGGATATCCTCAGTAATAATTACTTTTCAAAAATCTACGATACACCTTTCTTTTTTTTCTTTTAGAAATAAGCTTGATCTTTTCCCTTGTCTCCAATTCCTACTTGCATTTTTCTTCATGAACTCCCAAATTCTTGCTTTTTTGAGATCATTTTTCTGGCCAATGTATCTTAATCTGAGAATAAGTAATCCTGGTATGAAAGGCAGAGGCCCACAGTCCATCACATTTGATGACTACTACAAGATAGTCCTTAAATTTCCATTTAGTTTGCAAGTTTAAGGCTGGTGCATACAAGTGAGTTCTAAAGCCACATGGACCTGGGATTAGATCCAGCTTCTACCACTAACCAGCATTTGCTCTTGGAAAGTATTTAAGTTTTCTAGGCCTATGTCTCTCCCCTCTTGCCATAAAATGGGGATTATATATTCATTTTAGGATTGTCAAGGGGAACAAATGAAGGGGAAATGCATACGAAGCATTTAGTAAAATGTCTGGCACATAGTAAGCAATCAATAAATGATTCATTATTATTATTACCAGAAAGTGCAAAAATTAAGTGACTTCCATACAATTGGAAGCCAAATCGATGGGACCATCTGACTAGAATCTCCAGACTGCTGATTCCCACACCAGAGCTCTGACAGTCACACTGCAATGATGCTGACCTTATATTTGTCCAGTTAATATTCAGACTCTGGTTCCCTTGAGATAGGCACAAACATACTGCAAGAATCATTTTTAAAAAGTGAAATCCTTCATAAGCCCAGAATTATACCAGCCATTAGGCCCACTGGACGTCCCTCTAACACCCAACAACAGCTTCCCGATGGATGACAGAAGTGATGTTTCCATGCTGATAGTTCTCATAAGAAGCAACTACATGTGATTTCTCTCTAAGCCTGGAAATTTCCTTCCTTTGTGGAACTTCAGAAAAATAAAACAGCTGTCCACTATTTGTTTCCTTCAGATGACACTATTAAATACATCCTTCATGGAGCGTAACCACGAGGGTTGTTCCCCAGTACAATTAGTGGAAATGGTCTCTAATCTAAGCTAAGGCAATAACCAAAAAAGCCATAGTCTCCCTGCTTCCCACTGACTGGGACTGCCTCCTCGGATGGCTCACTGAGGAGCTTCCATGCAGCACAAGACAGGACAATATGAATTCGCATCTAGACTTGCTGCTAAAGATTGGTGGCTTCAGGAGCCAGAGGAAGACCAGAAATGCAAAAGGTTTACTTGGCTACACAGAGAACAAATGGAGGGTTTTTGTCTCAATAATAGTAAGTCTCATGTAGGTATCTTTAAAACGTTCTCCTATAATCAGATTTCCATCTTTCCCTTTCTATCTGAATGGTAATCATTCTGGATTCGCCGTGTCATCAAATGTTAAATTATTCCTGGGTGCCTGGAATTCCTGGCTCAGTCAGTTAAGCGTCCAACTCTGGCTCAGGTCATGATCTCACGGTTCATGAGTTCAAGCCCTGCATTCGGCTCTGTGCTGACAGCTCAGAGCCTGGAGCTTGCTTCAGATTCTGTGTCTCCCTCTTTCTCTGCCCTTCCCTGGCTCGTGATCACTCACTCTCTCTCTGCCAAAATAAATAAACATTAAAAAAAAATTTTTTTTAATGTTAAATTATTCTTATATCTGCAGGTACATTCTAACCAAGGATCTCCAAAGGCTTTTCCACACTTTGGAGATTAACTTACTTCATGGAAACTAAATACTGGAGGTGAGTGAGTTCTAGAACTAGGGAGGGAATTTACAAGGTTTGCTTCTCAAACTAACTTCATTAGTTATATATGTTACAATATATAAACTAGAGAGTTTTATAAAGCATCATGCATCCTTAGCAAGTGGTAGAAAACTCTGGCTATTGATCAATCCCATCTCAGCATACAGGCAACAGGGCCTTCTTGATTGTTCAGTATTTTTTTAAGGCTCTATAGTTAATAGTGGGTCCTAGTGTATGGGGGGGAAATGGGCATCAATGTTCTTTGGCATCTCGTCAATGCTCTTTGGCATCTAGTCAACGCTCTGAGTCATATAGTTCTTTCTTAATTGCCTTTTAAGAGTACAACCAGGGGCGCCTGGGTGGCTCAGTCGGTTAAGTGTCCGACTTCGGCTCAGGTCATGATCTCATAGTCTGTGAGTTCGAGCCCCACGTCAGGCTCTGTGCTGACAGCCCAGAGCCTGGAGCCTGCTTCAGATTCTGTGTCTCCCTCTCTCTCTGACCCTCCCCCATTCATGCTCTGTCTCTCTCTGTCTCAAAAATAAACATTAAAAAAAATTAAAAAAAAAAGAGTACAACCATACCTGTGAATTTTGTCTCCAGTGACAATATGACAATCTGTGTAACTGAACACAAAAGCCATTTTTCCAGTGCCGTAAGTACAAAGTAAGTCTTAGAACTCATCAAATGGCTTTTTCCTGTCTCACATTTCCCCTTATTTCCATAGAAAATGTTAGGCACCTTTGGCCACTCCTTCCTTCAATTCAATTTCCCAACTAGTTGCTGAGGATCTATAGGCCAGGTCCCAGGACACCAGGACAGAAGCATGCCTAGTATTCAAATAACAAGAGGGACAGTGGGAATGAAGTATAGTTGGTGAGGGGGAGATGAGGTCATAAAGATAATGGGGCCAGAGTATGTCAGACTATAGGCCATTGTCAGGACTTTGACTTCTATTCTGAGAAGAATGAGGTTTTGAGGGAAAAGGTAGTAATTGTTTTTCCTTTGGTGATAAGAGCTAAATTACCAAATGACTAAAAATGGACACCCAGGGCACCTGGGTGGCTCAGTTGAGCTTCCGACTGTTGATTTTGGCTCAGGTCAGGATCTCATGGGTTCACGGGTTGGCTGACAGAGCAGAGCCTGCTTGAGATTCTCTCTCTCCTTCTCTCTCTCTGCCCCTTCCCCACTCATGCATGCTGGCCACACAGTCTCTCTCATTCTCGCTCTCTCTAAATAAATAAACTTACAATTTTTTTTTCTTAAAAAAAAAAAAAAAGGATGCCCCAGTATTAACTACCATGTGTCCATCACCTTGGGCATTGCCACAGGGCATTGCACAGATACCCTCTAGCACCACAGGATTGAGTCAGAGGTTCGGAGGGGCCCATAGCTTATTCTTATAAATTAGCCCCTAGACTGGAATCTGAACAGGAGCTTTGGCATACCAATCACCTCCTTCTTGCTTTCTTACACTTGCTTAACTCTTCCCTCTTTCCCTAATCTCATCTCCATGAGCTTCTCATAGACTATGAGAGTGAGCACAATGGGGGCTGCTCTGTGGGATGAGCAAAGTCCTTTAGTCCAGTTGGAATGCCAGAGGCATGGGCCCTTCCTCACAGACTATGGATCCTGGTATCCCTGTGAGCTGTCTTAGCTTTGCCTCTGAGTAGAAGGGAGCATAAAGGTCAGGAAGAAGAAAAACATGGTACCCACAGCAACCTCAGTGCTACCTTTTGTTGCTGGCCCATGAATTAGAGAATGATTTCCAAAGCTAATCCTGGGGGGAAACATAGCTACCTCTCCCTCCTGACCATGTTCAATGGGGCCTTACCAAGAAAGCACAAAGCTTCTCCTTAATGGTTTCCTCCTATGGTAGAGGATCTGAAAGAATAAAGGGAGAAAGATGAGAGCAACTGGTTTTGTATAATAAAGCTGGCATTGTCTGCTCTGCCAGTGATTGAATTTTAAAATATGAAGAGGATTCAGAAGATAAAGGTTAATGTGACACCCTATTGCGATGGTTATTGCTAACAGTAGAAAATAGTCATTACTGTGTTAACATTTCCAAGTGCTGACATAAGCCACAGGCTATTAGTATTACTGCTGCACTCATTAGGGCAGATTAAATAGCAATCTTATAAATAATCACACTCTCTCCAAAACTTGAAAATTAATTCAACAATGACTAAAAAAAAATCTTAGCCTATACGCATATCAGCCCAAAGTCCTTATATAAGTTACTTTTTCACAGTTTTTTAGATACCACATTTCCCACTCTTCTCAGTTATTTAGAGAACATCTACTTCTGTTGATGTTCATTAAGATTGTGCAAACTGCCCATGATTAGGGGGCTGTGCTTCTTCCCAATCACTCCAGTGAATTAATGTAACCTTTGGCCTTCCTTTGAACCTTCAGTCACCAGAGTCATTGGGAGAAGTGACTTATTTGATTGGTACATTTGTCAGGAATAGCTCCACTTTGGCATGTGACTACTTCCAGCCAATTGGACGGAAGTGAGAGTAGGCATGTAATTTCAAGGACCGGTCCTTAAACAAAGGCCTGCCCATCTCCTTCCTGTCTGCTAAAATGCAGAGAGAATTGCTAGAGCAAGTCTGGACTAGAAGGTGGAAGCTGCATAGTAAGAACAGAGAAGCAGCAGAGGAGTTGAAAGCCTGGGTCCCTGACGACTATTATCACACTAGCCTGAACTGCCAACCCAGACTTATACTTAAGAAATAAAGCTATGCCTCATTTTAGCCCCTGTTATTTTGTATTCTCTGACAATCACAGCCACAGAATGGCAACGGAGAGTCTAGGAATGCAGGGGCACGGGGAGGCACAGCCCAGGAAAAGAACACTCTGGACATTTAGGTCCAAATGAAAGAGTAAAGTAATTGAGGGTGAACAGAAAGTAGATAAATAGGAGAGAAACAACCTTACAAGTCATGAACTAATAGTCATACGCTAAGATTTGTATTCATGTACCCATATAATGGATCCTCATTAGTAAGCATAAGCACATTGAGTTAATGTTTATGAAGCACTTAGAAAAGTCCCTGGCACACACTAAATACTACACAGGTGCTATTAACTAAAAATAAATAAATAAGAATGAATAGTGCGGGGGCGCCTGGGTGGCTCAGTCGGTTGGGCGGCCGACTTCAGCTCAGGTCATGATCTCGCCGTCCGTGAGTTCGAGCCCCGCGTCGGGCTCTGTGCTGACAGCTCGGAGCCTGGAGCCTGTTTCGGATTCTGTGTCTCCCTCTCTCTGACCCTCCCCTGTTCATACTCTGTCTCTTCCTGTCTCAAAAATAAATAAAACGTTAAAAAAAAATTAAAAAAAAAAAAAAAGAATGAATAGTGCGATGGTTAATTTTGTGTCAACTGGCTAGGCTATGGTGCCTAGCTGTTTTAGTAAAACCCTAGTCTAGAAGTTGCTATGAAGGTATTTTTTTAGATATAAATAATATTTATAGTCAGTTGACTTTAAATAAAGGAGATTACCTTCCAGAGTATGGGTGGACTAATGGCCTTAAGAGCAAAAACTGAGGTTCCCTCAAGAAGGAATTCTGCCTAGGGACACCTGGGTGGCTTAGTTGGTTTAGCATCCAATGTTGGCTCAGGTCATGGGCTGAGATGCTGTCAGAGCGGAGCCTGCTTCGGATCCTCTGTCCCCTTCTCTCTCTGCCCCTCTCCCACTCCAGCTCTCACTCTCTCAAAAAAAATAATTTAAAAAACTTAAAAAAAAAAAGGGGAGCCTCTTTGGGACTCTCTCTCTGCCCCTCTCCTGCCCATGCACACATGTGTGCATGTGCACTCTCTCAAAATAAATAATTTTTTTTAAAAAATGCAACATAGAAATTTTCCTGCTGTCACAGGTTCTTAGCTTACCCTACAGATTTGACACCTGCCAGCCTCCCTCAATCACATGAGTCAATTTCTTAAAATAGATAGAAACAGAGAGAGGGATCGATTTCCTATTGGTTCTGTTTCTCTGGAGAACCCTAATACAAATGGAAAATTAAACCTGCACTAGAAGTTACTAGAATTCCTGTTCATTGACAACTGGGAAGTGGGATGAAGGACCATAGTAGAAAGCCTTGTTGAGCATACCATCCCTCCCCATTCCTACCCTTCTCTCATCGTCCTGAGGAAGAACCTCTCCAGGACCCCAAATATTCCATCAGCCTCCTTCCCTTGTCACTGATTTGGAACAGAAGATGAAAAGGACCACCATGATGGTAATAGTCCACCCCAGCACTGGGAATAAATGCTTACAGTGACAGGGCTTTTTTTCTGGGGGTGGGGGGTGGGGTGGGGTGGTGGTGGTGATGAAAATGTTCTAGAATAAGATAGTGGTGATGGCTAAGCAACATTGTGAATACACTGAATGCCACTGAATTGCTCACTTTAAGATGATTAATTTTATGTTATGTGAGTTTCACCACCTCAATAAACTGTTTTAATGGTGAATTTTATGTTTTGGAATGTTATGTTATGTAATGGAATTTTGCCTCAGTAAAAAAAATGCAAACACACACAAAAAAACAAAATACATCCACCTCCTTCCTTCTGGGAAGGAGCTTTGAGTCTGCTTATAGAAAGCACAAGCTGTGCTCTGTGCATCCACATCATGAAGCTTATCCAGGGAAAGCATTTCCTCATGGGCTGGACAGAGTTCTGGATTAAGCCCATCTGGGTAATAGACCTCAAGCTGAGTTCATCAACTAAGCTGTTATCAACAAAGCAAGGGATATGTTGGCCTCCATATTTACTCTTTATTTCCCAACCTTAGCGAGGTACAAAGACTAAAGGGCCCCAAAGCTGTTGGCTTCCAGTAACCGAGGTTGTCCACATCCCCTCGATCCTATCTCACAAGACCACAGACTATCCCAGGGGCAGAGTGACTGGGATATGAAAACCTGGCCTAAGTCATGAAACTTCTGCTCTGCTTTTGCAATACATGGTTTCTTGGTACCTGTGTTGTGTGCTTCTCCAAAGAGAAATAAATCTAAAAATGGATGCAGCCTGTTGTATCTTATAAATTTGCTTGTCCATCTGAGCAAAATAGGCGATGTAATCAAATCAAAATCAATTCTAAAATATCATTTCTATTGTTCTGTGGCAGTATAAATACCAATGGGTACCAAATATTTCTATCAAGATAAAGATAGCAACAAAGATGAGGGATAACACTCCTACCCCCTGCTATTCCCTACCAGTAACATTAAAATGGCTCAGAAAATGTCTGCAGGATTTTGCTGAGGATTTTATTTCCTCAAAAAATAAAGGAATTATTTGTTTTGGTCTGCTTTGTTGGCTTTTCATTACTCGAGAAGAGAGTTAACAGGATTTTTAATGAATCTAAAAAAAAATCATAAAAATTAAATTATATTTAACGTTTCAGGTTTTCAAGTAGGTGTAACAAACTCCAACAAACCATTCTGTCTGTGTCAATAAGGATTCTTCTTTCACAAATTTTTTTTTAATCATAACAGCTGTATTCTGAATTGGTACTGATTTTGTGGACAACAAAGGATCTCAGGGATGGAAGTTTGTAATGGCTTAAAGCAACAGGCCAGCTATAGAATGCCACAGGAAACTAGTCTAAATCAAAAAGCCCTGTATCATACAAGGTAAGAAGAAAATAATATCCCTTTGTTGAATCCTTCCTTCAATGACAAAAACAGCCAGGTCTACAAACCCCTCTAGAACCCAGTATTAATTTGGGACCAACTCAGAGAAACAGTGCCATCTGCTGATTATACATGCTATTTGCTGCAAATCACAGAATTTCAATTGCCAATATATTATGATACTAAATTGCCCAAGCAATGTGACGTAGGTCAGGACTGCACCAGAGAATGACAGCAGGGTTTTTTGACTTGTTCCTTTATAGTACATCCTGTTAAATGGACAAACAGGCTGTTGGGAAGTTGAATTCTGCTAATCAGAGCTGTTTGCATTTTAATTCATCATTGGTGATTTGGTCTCAATGAAAATGTGATTAATGTATTCATATTATCATTTAGAACTAGAATTCACGTGACCATGTGTCAAAGGTGTATTTGTGTAATTAGAAATGACTTAAATGTGACTCAAATCCTACCCATCATTCTGAGAACTTTCGTCAGTTCATGCGGCAGATAGTTAGAAATCGTGAAAGCAAAAACGGAAGTCTATTGCTGCCAGAAGGCAAGAAAAAACTGTTGGCTCTGTTTTCTTCAGGGTCCAGCACAGCCCCATGCTCAGCTTAGTAAATACCTTGAAGCTTAGATCTATGAGCAAGGAACCCAATCATGGTGGTTAAGGAAGAAAAAGAATTGAAGTATCTCACTCATTCATTCAATCATTCATTCATTCATCCAATCCCCTACTTTTAAGTAGCCATTTTGTGCCAGAGACCACACAAGGTAATTCAATCCTAGGATGAGTAAAATAAATTCCTATCTTCAAAGAATTCAGCCTGGTGGAAGAAAGAGCCAGGTAAACAGTTACAGACCATATGTTAAGTGCTATATCACAGACCTAGGGGCAGGGGAGCACAGAGAAGGGGAAAAGAAGGGAATTCTTATAAACTAAGCATCTGCCACAGGAAAGGTGCTTTATATATGCAACCCATAGGTTAACTGGGTGCCCTTCCACATCTAAATTAAATGAGTTTGAACCCCCACAAACTGGCCTGTCAAAGTCCAAAGCCGTCCTCAGTTCCCAAGGGCTTACCATCACCTGTGCTTCTCAGCCTCTGGGCTCCCATGTCACACTTGTCGCCTTTGTCCCGTGTCACAAGGTTTCCCTCACAAAACTCAGCCTCTTGCAACATTCCATCAAGATTTCATGGTGGGAAAGAGATAAAGGGAGGGCTACTTCCAGAACTATGCAGCAAACAACTACATGGAAAACAACTGTTATTCAAATATCCTCCAGTTCTGTCACTGGGAATTTTTATCTAACCCAGTCCCAGCCTCCCCTCCATATTCTCATTTTTCTTTCTCTTCACCCTTCCTCAGATTGCCTTTAAAATTCCAAATTTTTCTCCTTCATTACACTTTGACAGCAACCAACACCCAAGGCTTACTCTCTCCCACCCAAGTTTTAACAAGGCGTTTTTCCAAATAAAGACTAAGAGAAATTCTGATGCAAGCAGCCAAGATAATATTTCTCTCACTAACCATACAATATTTCACTTAAGTCTCACGACTACCCTTAGACATGTAATTGAACAGTTTAGAAAACTCAGTTCATCTAAGACAATATTAACCCTATCTCATAGGTTGCAAAGCTCTTAGCATTTAGAACACAGCAATAAGTACTTAATAAGTGCTAGCTATCATTATATTTATCCCTACATGTAGCTGCTTTATCTCTTTTCTACCTACACTTACTACCTAAGTAATGGCATCCAATCTCATGACTTTATTAAATACCATACATATACTGACAAAATCCCAAATTTATCTCTAGCTTTGACCAAGGCTCTGAACTCATTTATGAATCTTATTGGACATCTTCCCTGGCCTATCAAACTTGACATAATGAAAACTGAACTTCAGATCTCCCACAAACCTCTTTTCTCAGTCTTCCCATCACACTAACTAGCAATACTATTCCTCCTTCGGCTCAGGCCAAAAATCTTGGGAGTCATTCTTGACTTTCCTCTTTTTCAATCCATTCATAAATCTCGTTGGCTCTGCCTTCAAAAATATTAAGAATCCAACTGTTCCTTAACACTTCACAGCTACCACCTGGTCTAAATCACCATTATCTCTTAACTAGATTATTGCAATAATCTTGTAACTCATCTTGCTTCCACCCCATGTTCCACCATTCCGTTCCATCACCAGAGCAATTCAGATCATGTCTTTCCTTGGCTCAAATCCTGGTGGTTTTCCATCTCCCTCAAGAGTAAAAGCTAAAGCTCTCAAGACCATCTTCAGTGCCCTCTACCATTTGAATTGCCCCCCACCATCATCTCTTTGACCTCATTTTTTACTACTCTTACTCTCTCCACAATGACCTCTGGCTGTTTCTCAAACATGTCATACACTCCTTCATCTGTCTCAAGGCCTTGGCACGAGATTCCTTCTGTCTGGAACATTTTTCCAACAGAATGTCATGGTTCTTTCAGGTCTCTGCATAAATCAACCCTATATAAATAGCAATCCACAGCCCCACTTTAATACCTTTCCTTTATTCCACTTATTTTTCATAGCACTTATCATGTGCTGTATTACATATGTGCATTGTTTTCTGTGTGCTAGAATGAAAGTGTCAGGATGGAGACTGCCTGTGGTATTCATTGTTGTATGCACAACCCCAAGGATAATGTCCAACACGTGCTAGCTACTCAATATTTGTGGAGGGACACCTGGGTGGTTCAGTCCATTGAGCGTCTGGCTCTTGATTTTGGCTCAGGTCAAGATCTCACGACTTCATGAATTTGAGCCCCAAGTCAGGCTCTGTGCTGACAGTGTGGAGCCTGCTTGGGCTTCTCTCTCTCCCTCCCTCTCTGCCCCTCCCCACTCTCTTTCTCTCTCAGAATAAATAAATAAACTTTAAAATTAGGGGTGCCTGGGTGGCTCAGTTGGTTGGGCATCTTTAGGCTTAGGTCATGGTCTCATGGTCCATGGATTTGAGACCCACATCGGGCTCTGCATTGATGGCGTGCAGCCTGCTTGGGATTCTCTGTCTCCCTCTCTCTGCCCCTCCCCTGCTTGCTCTCTATATCTATTTCTCAAAATAAATAAACATTAAAATTTTTTTTAATTTAAAAAGTATTTGTGGAATGACAAATGAATATACTCATTTAATCAAAATTAAGGAAGGCAAGAGTTTCAAGAAGAAAGTGTTTGCCAGTATTTAACGTGAAAAAAAGCTGAGATAAAGACTGAAAAGAGTTCACTGCATTTATCAGTTAGGATGGAGGCCAACAGCTTTGGGTTGACAGTGCCCAGGAAGAAAGAAAGGAAGACATTAAGAAGAGAACTCTTTTCTGAAAATGGATAGTGGTAGTGACTGCACAACACTGTGAATGTACAAGTGGTAATGCTTTCTGCAGAGTCTAATTTTTCAAACAGTATAAAGCAAAACTTATACTATTTTTTAAACTTTCATATCAGCTCATCCAATTAAATTATTCTGCCTACAAGTATTTACAATTGAATGCCATCAATTATAATTACTAAAATGCTTTTCTTCAGTGATACGTCGTGGATAATGTCATGGGTCAGCTTCTGTGGAAAACATGCTGAGGCAGATTTGCTTACAGGGAATTTGTTGGGAAGTGCTCTTTGGAACAACATCTGTAAGGGAGTGAGGGAAGCATGACTGAACAGAGAGAGAGGCTGAACTGCACTAAATCTGCAGCAAAGGCCTCGACTGAGGAGGTCTGGAGCTGGACCGTCCTTTAGACTTGTCCTGAAGAGCTCTGGAGCTGGGCCTTTGCAACCTACATCAACAAATCACTGGATGACAGCTACCCTGTGGAGGGAGCGTAACCTTGGGTGAGGCAGTGCTTTTCAGCTCAGGGCTATACTTAGGCAGGGATTTGGCTAGGAGTGGTGGCAGACACCTAGGGAAACAAACACACTGGCAATCTGGACAGCACGCTCTAGCATCCACTACAGTTTAAGATAGACAATAAAGTTACTAGTCTCTATCATTGTATTTTTTAAAGGATCTTACACCTGAGAATAACATGATGCAAGATAGATACTGAAAGAAGTTTTATATGGAAAGCCTCATATATGAGGTCTATACATAGGGCCAAGAGACACCATTTTTGCTTATTATTAGTTGACTACTTCCTCACTGACAAATTTGGGCCTATTCATGAATCCTAGATGTACAACTGCCCAGGTATGGCACTAGAAATCTGAAGAACTCAGATTTGCTCATACATAATTATCGAGTCTTTATTCAAGACCTCAAGACAATATTCAGCCTAAAAGAAATTTTCCTAAATGGAAGCAGAAGCTGATTGTAGACGCCCCAGCTGGAGACTGAGAAATTCCTTTCTCCTTGTAGACTTCAGTCTTCTAAAGCTTGCTTTGTACATTAAAATTAAAACTCTCTTTTTGATGTCAAAAATTACTACAGACAACCCTCGACATGAGGGTAGCCAAACCTTTCTTAATTCAGAATACAAACAATGTTTGGTGGACACTGCTTTACAGACTGCTTGTCAGTGCCCCATGTGTCTAAGGTCTCAGATTAGGAGCTGGTGTTCTGAAGTGTCCCATCGTCCTTCATCTCCTGCCCCAACCTACTAACCAAGCTCACTCCAACTGCTTTGCAGCAACTATTACATTCAGCATCGTCAGCCTCTGCAGTCCTAGGTGCTGATTCTCTTGCTCCCTAGAGCTATAGTTTATACTGATCAAGCTTTTCAATGGTCTCACACATCTGTGTCTAATATTCCTAATCAAATCAGATTTCCCAGAGACTGAGACTAGGTATTTTACCTTTTTTTTTTTTTTAACATTTATTTATTTTTGAGACAGAGAGAGACAGAGCATGAACGGGAGAGGAGCAGAGAGAGAGGGAGACACAGAATCGGAAGGAGGCTCCAGGCTCTGGGCCATCAGCCCAGAGCCCGACGCGGGGCTCGAACTCACGGACCGTGAAATCGTGACCTGAGCTGAAGTCAGACGCTCAACCGACTGAGCCACCCAGGCGCCCCGGTATTTTACCTTTTTATAGTCCTTATTAAAATTCTTTAATGGGTATTTAATAAAAGTGCATTAATTATGAAATATTAATAATCTGATGACAGAAGCATGTCTTTAATATTTCAACATTGAAGAACACATACAAAAAAATTAAACAACTCAAATTTTGACCATGTATCAAAATTATATTTTGCAACAAAAAATATAACTTAAATAATTCTATTAGTTTTCAAAAATTACATTTAATTATTATGTTAATTTTTTAAAGAGTTGGCAAGAGAATGTCATGAAGTAATCGCTTTTTATATAACAGTACTTTGGTTGGTTATATTCTGAAAAAAGAATGAGACATTTTCTCTTATTCTTTCAAGAAAAGGATCTGTAAGATTTAAATGATCTCCAGAAAAATGTTTCCATTGCTTCAGCTGTGACATGGAGAGAGGTTTCAGAGAGCTAGACTTCTGGTGATGTGGACCAAGCTGACAATTTCTAGAGATAGGGACTTTTTCCAATGAATCACCTGAAATAAGTAAAACAATGAGAAAATCCTTAGGCCAATCAATACCCTACTATAAGTAGTACTTTTTTTATTTTATGACACAATGAGCTTATATATTTTATTACATTTTAGTCTCTGACTTCAAGGGCATCGTGGTCTACATTAAACAAATAATCAAAGAGATGTATTACAGGTATATAATCCCTTACCTAAAACCTTTGGGACAGATATGTTTCCAAATTCAGAATATAATTGGAACGATCTGGGACAGCACTCCATCATCAAACACATTAATATTCTGCAGCAAGTCATATGAATAGTCTTATGAAACGGGTTAATGACTACTTTAAGTCACATTGACTTAAAATTTTTGCCACCCAATAAGTTTGTTGCAAACTTATAAAGAAAAAAAAAAAACAACTTCTGGTCTTTCAATCTTCCTAGATTTCAAAATCGAAGACAAGGCACTGTGCAGCTGTATTACAAACAGTGGTAAGGATAAGGAATTAAGATACAGGGGACTCTGAGCACATGTAACAAGAACTGACTTGTTTTATTAAGATCTGAAGGATAAGAAGGCAAGAACCAGATGAGGAAAGGAGGTGAAGCACTCCAGGAGAAGGAACGAAAGTGAAGGGAGTCTGGCACAGTCTGACGAACTCACAGGAGCCCAAGGCAACCAGAGAGCCCAGAAAGCAAAGCCAAAGAAAGATGCAAGAAGTTGAGTAATGCAGGGTAAAGTGCATTCAAGGACCAGATGCAAAACACTGTGATCAAATCCTGAATGGCAGAGGCTAGTAGTTACTCATGAAATCCCTATCTCTTTCCTCCAGCCCACTCAGCCACATTTCTCTAGTCTCCCTTACACTTAGATGCAATCATGGAGTCTGGCCTATGGAAGATGGATAGAAGTGCTCTGGTCACTTCCAGGGCTGGCTTAGAAAAATCCCCCATATCACATGGTTTTCTACCTTTCTTCTTCTCTCACCTGCTGGCTGGCAGATGCAGGGATCCCAGCAGCGAACTCTAAGGCCTAAGAGGATGGTAGAATGAAAAGTGGAAGAAGCCTAGATCACTAAATCACCTCCGAGATTTAGTAGTAGTAAATAGCGAGTAACAGTAACTAGCTGTCCACTAGTTACTATTATGTGCCCTGTGACATGAATGAGAAATACACTTCTATTGTGGTAGGCCACTGTGCTTTCCTGTTACGGCACTACCCTATCCTAACTAACCACTTTAAAGATTTTAGTCTTAAATATATAATGGGTGGCTCAGTCAGTTGAGCATTTGACTCAGGATTTTGGCTCAGGTCACAAGCTCACAGTTTCTGAGATCAAGCCCCGCATCAGCATCTGCGCTGGCTGCATGGAGCCTGCTTGGGATTCTGTGTCTCCCTCTCTCACTGCCCCCCCGCCCCCACTCACTCTTAAGCTCTCTCTCTCAAAAATAAACATTAAACAAGTAATAAAGATTTTTGTCTCAAAAAATCAATTGACTAATTAATTAAAATGAAGGGGTGCCTGAGTGGCTCAGGTCAGCTCAGGTCATGATCTCACGGTTCATGGGTGTGAGCCCCACATGGGGCTCTGTGCTGACAGATTGGAGCCTGGAGCCTGCTTTGGATTCTGTGTCTCCCTCTCTCTCTGACCTTTCCCTGCTTGCAATCTCTCTCCCTCTCTCAAACATAAATAAACGTTAAAAAATTAAAAAAAAAAAAAACAACTTTAATTAAAATGAAGATTTTAGAGGAGGAAGATGGCGGCCACCTTAGAATCCGGTGGAGGAGAGGGGTCTGTCCCAGCCTGGGGTCCCGAGGCTATTGCCTCCGACTGGGAAGCCAGGAAGTCTCCACAGGGACCACTATCATGGCCATACAATTTGAAGGGGGCGTGGTTCTCGAAGCCGACTCCAGAACTACCACTGGGTCCTACATCGCCAATCGAGTGACTGACAAGCTGACCCCTATCCATGACCGTATCTTCTGCTGCCGCTCAGGCTCAGCAGCAGATACCCAGGCAGTAGCTGATGCTGTCACGTATCAGCTTGGTTTCCACAGCATTGAGCTAAATGAGCCTCTGCTGCTGTACACAGCTGCCAGCCTCTTTAAGGAGATGTGTTACCTATACCGGGAAGAATTGATGGCAGGAATCATCACTGCAGGCTGGGACCCCCAAGAAGGAGGCCAGGTGTACTCGGTGCCCCTGGGGGGGTACGATGGTAAGGCAGTCCTTTCCCATTGGGGGCTCTGGGAGCTCCTATATCTAGGACTATGTCGACACCACCTACCGGGAAGGCATGACCAAGGAAGAGTGTCTGCCAATGCCCTCACTTCAGCCATGGAACAGGATGGCTCCAGCAGAGGTGTGATCCGCCTGGCAGCCATCCAGGAGTTAGGGGTGGAGCGGCAGGTACTTTTGGGGGACCAGATTCCCAAATTCACCATTGCCACGTTACTGCCTCCCTGATTCCTAGAATTCTAGGATACAGTAAGAGACACCCCATAGCCACATTAAATTCAATAAACACTTTATCAAAAAGAAAAAAAAAAATGAAGATTTTATAATCTCTATCTTTAAGAGTAATGGAAGCTACTGAAAGGGTTTTTTTTAAACATTTTATTTATGGGGGCACCTGGATGGCTCAGTTGGTTGAGCATGTGACTTTGGCTCAGGTCATATTCTCATGGTTCTTGAGTCCAAGCCCCACATCAGGCTCACTGCTGTCAGCGTGGAGCCTGTTTTGGATCCTCTGTCCCCTTCTCTCTCTGCCCTCCCCCCCACCCCCCACTCACACTGTCTCAAAACTAAACATTTTTTTTAAAGCATTTTATTTACAGGAAATTTCAAATATATATAAAAGTTGACAAGATAGGGGCGCCTGAGTGGCTCAGTTGGTTAAGCGTCCAACTTCGGCTCAGGTCATGTCTTGCAGTTTATGAGTTCGAGCCCTCCATCAGGCTCTGTGCTGACAGCTTAGAAGCTGGAGCCTGCTTCAGATTCTGTGCCTCACTGTCTCTTTGCCCCTCCCCCCCCATTCTCTCGCTTTCTCTCTCTCTCTCTCAAAAATAAATAAACAATAAAAAGGAAAAAGTTGACAAGACAGAAATGAAGAACCTAAAGATTTATTATGCACTCCACCTTCAGTAACCATCAATAGCCAATCCTGTTTTATTTAGGCTTTCTCTACTTCCTTATTATCATGAAATCAATATATAGTACATATCATTTCAACTGTAAATATTTCACTTCACATTTCTAAAAGATAAAGACTTCTTTTAAAATTTCATCACACTTAAAACTGTCTTTCCTTAATATCTAAATCCTGTCAATGTCAAAAATCATTGAGGTCTTAAGAGATGACAACATCAAGAATCTAGAAGACAGCAGGATAATACCTTCAAAGTACTGACAAAATAAAAACAAAAACACCCTACTGACTAGAATTGTACACCTAGCAAAGACAGCATTTGAGAGAGAGAAAAAAAAACAAATATACTTTGAAAAATCAAAGATTGAGAGTTAACCACTAGTAGGCCTTTGTTGGAATAAGCAGAACATGAAAAGACAATAGGGCGCCTGGGTGGTTCAGTTGGTTTAGTGTCTAACTTCAGTTTAGGTCATGATCTCACAGTTTGTGAGTTCAAGCCCCATATTAGGATCTCTGCTGTCAGCACAGAGCCTGCTTTGAATCTTCTGTCTCCCTCTTCCTCTGCTCCTCCTCTGCTGCTTGTGTGCTCTCTCAAAAATAATAAACATTAAAAAAATAATAATAAAGCAAAATAAAATAAAATTATAAATGTACATATTTTCTGACCCAACAGCACTGATAATTTACCTTATAGATATACTTGAACATATGGGAAAAGATGTATGAATAAAGATATACACTGAGTGGAAAGAACCTAATTGATATACCTAATTATACCCGTAATTATACCTAATGATACCTGTGGGGGACAAGTAAAATGGAGGATTATATAAGGGAAAAAAAGAATAAGGAAACCTTCTGGAATGATATGGAAAGATTTCAAGATATACTATTAAGTGAAAAAGGTACAGACCTATATCTATTTACTGTGCTACCCTTTATTGGTAGGAAAACTGGACAAGAATATATATTCAGAGTTATTTGCATGAACATAAAAATATATCCAGAAGGACACACAAAAAGCTAATAATGGTTATGGGATAGGGGCTAGAAATTAGGCAGACAAGGGTATCATAGAGTTTTCATATATACATTTTATATATTTAAATACTTGACCATGTAAATATATTAACAATTTATAAGTTAAAATACTTAATTTTTAAATCTGTAAAATAAGATAAAATTGATTTTAACAGAAAATTTGACTAACATGGCACAACTCTAAACTACGTAATTAAGAGAATATACATGGTTTTCATGCACACAAGAAACATTTACAAAGTGACCACATACCAGGCCACACACATCATTATAGTTACCAAAGAATCAATATCTCACAGACCATATATCTATCTGACTACATTGCAGTAGCCGGAACACAATAACAAAAACTAAAATACATTTAAAACATACTTTTATACAACACATGAGTCAAAGTAGAAATCACAGTGGAAAATATGAAACATTTAGAACTGAATAATAAAAAGACTGCATATCAAAATTATGAGATTCAGCCGAGAGGAAAATTTACAGCCTTAAATACCCATTTTAGAAAAGAAGTCTTAAAATCATCAAGCTAAGCACTCCACTTGAAAAATAAGAAAAAAAACCAGAGTAAATACAAGGAAAAATGAAGAGAAAATAAGCAGAAATTATTAAAATAGAAAAAGCATACAAGAGAGAGAATCAAATGTTGACTTACATAAAATATAATTCTTCCATGTCAGTCTTGTACAGTCTAACTTCTTAAACCTTTTCAACACAATTTACCAAGGGACTTCAAACCACTGGATATTGCTTGTTCAAGTCCTACTCCTGATCCAGTTCCTATCTGAACAGTGTCAACTCTGAAGGAATGACATTCTCAGGCTCACTTAAGCAGCACTGGGAGTCTGTCAAGTACTGAGAAGTATGGTGGCCCATGCTAACTGCCTCAGAAGGTATGACCACATTATAAATAAGCTCTAAACCAAAAAAAAACACAGTAGGATTATTCTGTCAAGTATGTTTTTTAGGAAATAGAAATAAGGATTAAAAACATTTTTTGTAACTCTGAAGTCATTATACCAGGACTTGAAAGATTTTCCTAAACAAGTTAAACATTTAACAACTAATTCAGAAGATGCTAAATTGAGACAACTAATAAGGTTCTAATTAATATTTTCTCAAATATTCATCTGGCAGGTGCCCTTTGACCTGAGCAAAAAAAGAAAAGTAATAAACGCAAATGGTAAATATTTCAGTTATTCTGTATTTAAATGTTTTCAACTGCTAAAGAGAGATAAATTAACTGTACCATCATAACAGAATTAAAATACAACTAACCTGTATGATCTTTGTCTCCTGTACATTCACAGTCAAGCAGGTCATGGGTAACACAATGTGAACTTTCATGTAATGTAAACAAATTTTTAAGCTCCTCTACTGAGAACTGGATATGTTCAGAGGTCTTGGTTAGGTCTACAACTGCCCCTGAAAGATCTTGCTTACTGATTTGTCTCTGATAAATCTTTTCTTCTATTGTACCTAAAGAGAAAACATTGATTAGATTTCCTTCAGATCTTTAAGTCTGTTATTTTTGTAGGGTAAAACATGTTTATTAGCATACTGTTCAACAAAATAACAATATTTCTGATATCAAAGTACAGACTGAGCAAAAATTGTTTTAACTCTTCAAAAGACTACATTTTTTGTCATACTGAAGGGTTATTACCTGTGGTTAGGAGTCTGTAAATATGTACAGGATGTTTCTGACCATCTCTCCATAGTCTAGACATTGCCTATAGAAAACAGATGAAAATTCTGAGAGTACAGTGGAAACCAGTAGCCCTGTCCACATAAGCATATTGCTTATACTAACAAGATAAGCATATGCTTATCTTAACATATGTAAGATTAGGAATTCTAGATTTCACTTATAGCTTCAGAAAACAAAGCCCAGGCATACCCAAGCATTCTCCACTTCATACTCTTTTCCTGGAAAGACAGGTAGGGATGAACACTATCGTACTGTAAAAAAACTGCAGAGTTGTCACACAACAGTGAGGGGATCTATCTGCATCAAAGAACAGGACAGCAAATTTGGACAGCAAGAACTCAAAGAACCAAGTATAGCATGGGCATGGAGGGTTTATTCTCATTCCAAGTAGCTTATGAATCCCTAAGATACCTGCAAATCAGTTCAGGCTCTGGGTAGATTCCTGTGGTTTCACAACGTATCATTGATAGTGTAAACAGTTGGTGTTCAAATCCCACACATTCCAAAGAAATGTCTCACTTTCAACCAGCTCCTGGGAGATAAACTCTAAGCCCTTGTCAATTCCTGCCTGATTAGAGCATCTTAGTTTACCTAAGGCCTTGGGCCACAGAAGATAGTTTTTACCAACAATTTGACTCAGGTGTGGGCTATAGACCAGTTTGACCTGTGGTGGGGTTGGAGACTGAGCAACTTAGGCCAGCCACACTGGTACTCCATGCCTACATGACTGACCTCCAACAAAATCTCTGGACACCAAGACTTGAGCGAACTGCTCTGGATGGCAATACTCCAATATGTGTTGTCACTCATCAGTGCTGGGAGAATTAAGTGTTGTACATACAACGTCAGTGGGAGAGGACAACTGGAGGCTTGTGCCTCATCTCTCCTGAACTCCCCATGTGCCTTTTACCTTTACTGATTTTAGTCTGTTTCCTTTCACTGTAATAAACCGTAACTATGAGTATAGCTGTTTTTCTGGGTTCTGTGAGTCCTTCTAGTAACCACTGAACCTGAGGGCTGTCTTCGAGTCCCCCAACATAGACACTAAGTGAGTGCAAACTGTAGGTAGAAATCTGAAAATATGTGAAGATAGACTGTATTCCGAAGAAAACAAAAGCTGCTTCTGAAATATTTTCCTAAATCAGTTAACTTAATATCTTTACTACACCCTGCACAAACACTGATCAGAGCATCTATAACACTTTATTTTCTTTCCCTGATGGTCATGAGCATCCTGAAGACCCAACTGTGCAGTAGAGTAGAGAACAGAGAAATATAGGTTTGGGTCTGAATCCTGGCTCTGCCTCTTCTAAGCTATGTGGCCCAGAATAAGTTTCCATATCTTTATCTGTAAAACAGGCTAATAATATCCACATTTGCAGGATTATTGTGAACATTAAACAGATGTAAAGCACCTAGCAGAGTGCCTAATCGAAAGAAAGGGCTCAATATGCAGCAATTCTATATCCTCTTCATCTTCATATCCCTGGCAGGCTTTAGATCCCCAGTATGCATTCTATAATGTTTATTTTTTTTAATGTTTATTTATTTGTTTGTTTAGAGAGAAAGAAAGAGTATGTGCATGCACACAAGAGGGGCGGAGAGAGAGAGAATCCCAAGATCCCAAGCAGGCTCCTTGCTGTCAGCGCAGAGCCCAACATGGGGCTGGAACTCACAAACCATGAGATCATGACCTGAGCCAAAATCAAGAGTCAGATGCTTAACCAACTGAGCCACCAAGCCACCCCATAATGTTTATTTAATTCATAAATAGTCATACCTGGATATCAGTGGCTGGATTCCAATCAATATCATACAGAATTAAGTGAGATCCTCCAATAAGGTTAAGTCCCACACCACCAGCTTTTGAACTTAACAAAAAAATAAAATCAGAAGAGTATTTACTATTAAAGCCATCAACAATTTGCTGTCTTTGAGAGACTGGTGTTTGTCCATCAAGTCTTGTAAAAGCATATCCATGACGCCTGCATACTTCTTGTAGAATATTCAAGGTTTGTGTGTAGTTGGACACCAACACCACCCTGCCAATCAAAAAGAAAGAGTCTTTATATATAATTTTAAAGCAGTATTAGGTTTTTTAATTGAAAGGAAATACTACAGTGATACTATCAGTGATATTTATAGAACTTGCAGCAATGACCTTGTACAATTAAATCACAGGTTCTCCTTAAAATTCAATTTTTAGTTTTTTTTATGTTTATTTATTTTTGAGAGAGAGAGAAACAGAGACAGAGACAGAGTGAAAGCAGGGGAGGGGCAGAGAGAAAGGGACACACAGAATCCAAAGCAGGCTCCAGGTGCCAAGCTGTCAGCACAGAGCCCAACACAGGGCTCAAACTCATGAATTGTGAGATCATGACCTGAGCCAAAGTCAGACACTTAACCAACTGAGTCACCCAGGCATCCCTTAAATTCAATTTTTAAATCAATATCTAAGAGATGTCCAGTATTAAGATACTGCTTTCTGCTTTCTTCACCTCTCTGAAGCCACCCTAAAAACATCAGAACAAGAAACAGAAATAACTCTACCTTTGATAAAGCAAGGAGATAGTTATCTGTGAAAACAGAGAATAATGGAATGGTGACCCGCTGAGGAGTACAGACAATGTAAAACCTAAGTGCCCAAGGAGGTAGATTCTAATAAGAAACAAGCACAAATTTATTCACATCAGGGAATCTTAACATACCTCAGAAGGAAGGTGTTTAGACTGCAGCTATTGTAAGAGCACTGGTAAACAGAATCCAAACTCTATTCCCATGACTATTCTTTCTCAGCTAGAATGTTTATATTTTGGAGAAAGTAACGCAAAGAAAACTGAGACCAAGGGACTCTAGAAGGCAAGGTTATAGTGAGAAATCAAAATGAAAGTCTGTATACTGGATGTACGATCCCAGTTCCCTTTTACTGCCAACTCCCAGAACACCAGTAGCCAGGCCTTCTTCTCACATCCCACCTCAAAAAGATAGTATTGGAAGATTCACCTCTGGAATGATTTAAATGACCCTGAAGAAAAGGTCCACAGATAAGGAGTCCCCAAATAAGAAAGCCAGCTCACTGTCTAATTACCCAATGAGGGCCACCAGTCTACCAGCCCTACCCGGGCACATGGAGTGTTCAATTAACGTTTTACTACATCAATCATAAATATGAATGGATCACCAACTATTCGAGGTAAGGTTCCAACATGAAAAATAGAAACTAAAATGAATAAACAACAAAAAAAAGAAACCTGTATGAAACAGAGCAATGGAGGAAACAGGAAACAATTTTAAGAACATAATTAATATCCTCAAATAAGAAACACCAGGGGCACCTGGATGGCTCAGTCAGTTATGAGTCCAACTTCAGCTCAGGTCATGATCTCACAGTTTGTGGGTTCAAGCCTCACATCGGGCTCTGTGCTGACAGCTCAGAGCCTGGAGCCTGCTTCAGATTCTCTGTCTCTGTCTCTCTCTTCCCCTCCCCTGCTCACACTCTGTCTCTCTCAAAATTAAATAAATATTTAAAAATATTTTTAATAATAATATAAATAAATAAATCCAGAGAGAAATTCTGGAGATGAAAATGTGGATATAACAAGATAGCAGTGACAGCACATGATCTGGCAATACACTAGGGGAGCTGGGGATTGTACTGAGAAACAGGATGCAAAGGCAGAGAGGAAATGGGGGCTGTTGCCTTACAATGAGCTTTTTAACACCTTGAAAAATAAAAATTTTAAAACAATAAAATAATATAAAAAGTAAAAACAGTATTTTTTACAATAGCTAAAGCAAAAAATAAAAATAAGGTAAAGAATCTTTCCTATATATTTATATTATTAGCACTGGAAATCTAAAAACAATAAAGCAAATTTTAACAGTTATAATTTTAAATATCTATGCTAAGAAGGGAAAGATAATCCAACAATATATTTGTATTTCTTGTACCAGTTACTTTTTGTTACATAACAAACCATCCCAAAATTCAGTGGCTTAAAACAACAACCATTTATTTTCTACTTAGCTTACAAACTGTAGTATTAAAAAGAAAACCACAGACCCAAAATGGCATCACTTAGGTCAAGACCCCAAGTCAGTAAACAAGACTTGATAACTAACCTAATTGCAATTTCAGTCCCCAAGGAATGTAACCTTTAACCAGTCAACATGGAATTTCCTGATCAATACCAGGAAATTTACTGATAGACCCCTTCAGCTCCCCTTAGGAGGGCAACCCTGCTTAAACAATGCATTCCTTGCTAATAAATTCCTTTCTCCCCACCCCCCAACATTCGGCCTTGAAAACATTTTTGTTAGTTTAGTTCAGGAGAGCTCCTCTGTAGTTACTTGCTAGATGGGATGCTGCCTGATTCAGGAATTGTTTAATAAAGCCAATTAGATCTTCAAATTTACTTGGTTGAATTGTGTTTTCTAACAGTAGATTGGCAATTTAGGCTGGGCTCAGCTAGAAGATTCCTCTGCTGGTCGTGGCTGGGCAAACTCAAGCATCTGCAGTCAGCTGCCAGGTCAACTGGGGACTAGCTGACCTACTCATCAGGCTACCCAAGGTTTATTCACACGGTGACAGAAGGGTTCCAGGAACCCAAGGGAGGAAAAGCCCCAATGCACAAGATCTTTGCAAGTCTCTTTTTTGTGCCATATTTGCCAACACTGCATGGTCCAATGCAAGTCATGTGGCTCAGCTCAGAGTCAGAGTGGGAAATCACTCACAATTACCTAGCAAAGGAACATGGATACATGGAGAAGAACTTAGACCATTTTTGCAATCTACCATAATCCCTATACTACTCTTTCAATCATTTTTCCTTCTTCTTTCTCATCTATTATTGTTAGAGTAGGCAGTTAGTCAGGCTTTAACAGGATGCCTGGAAGCCAGCAAAGGGGGAGTCAAGGCCAGTTACCAGGAAAGTTAGCAACCTGTCCCAGCAGTATTCCACAAACAAAGCCACAAAAAGCCAGATCAAACCAGACAGGCCCAAAACAAAGGTCAGAGACCCTGACCAAGTAAGGGGGAAAAGACGCAAAATCCTCCTCCCAAAGAAATCCTCTCCCCAAACAATAAATAGCCCACCCCTCAGTTAACAACAGTCAATAGAAGAGAGAGACCCAAACTTCTCCCTTGAGTTCACCCGCTCTCCAGAGTGTACTCTCACTTGAGTAAACTCTTCACTAGCACAACTTAACCACTCTGTCTGTCCTTGAATTCTTTTCTTATGGCAAGACTGAGAGACTGCAGTGATGTTTTGGGACAGGCTGGATGGAGGGCCTGGAGGTCTCCCCCAGTTCACCTAGCAACCTTATAGGGATGAATAATATTATCTAAACATAGTTTTGTCTGATCTAACTTCACTAGAAGGAAAAAAAACTCTGGCTTAATATTTTCCCCCAACAAATCCTTACAAGTCTAGGTGCAGATTGATGGGATAGGTGACTGTTTTAGGACTCTCAGACAAGCCTCTTTTAGAGGTCTCGAGCAGCTCCACCCCACCCCCCCCCACACACACAAGTACATACCACTTGGAAACACGCTATTATTTTTATGTTCACTAGACTGTCCCCTAAAGCAACTAAAATGTGTAGAAAAGGCGTCAGGTCTATAGTACAATGCAAGCTGTACCCAGCAGGAGAGTCTCCAAAAAAGAGAAGCACAGGGGCTGGAATGCAGCATAAAGTCTGCTCACCAAGCCATGAAGCCTAGTGCATAAATGCAACAACCAGGAGGGAAAATAAATGTTTTTAAATTTTGAAGTTTCTTTTTTTTAAATTCCACAAAAGGGTCACCCGGTGGACAAGAGTTCTCAGATATGCCTCCACCCCGTTCTAACACATCTTAACCTACTCAAAAACACCATATGTGCTAGAAGATGTCTTCCCAGAAGACCTAAAATATAACTATCTGGTTCAAGTCAATGGTAACACAGTAGTCACAGTGAAGACAGTAATACTACTCCTGGAACCAAACACTACAACTTTTTAAAGGTTTGTGCATAGGCAGCCCAGCCTTGGAAAGCCTGGCCTCTACGCTCAGTTTTTTATTAAAAAAAAAAAAAAAGGGCCATCACTCAACACCTAAAAAACAACCCAATTAGAAAATGGCAAAGGACTTGAATAAACATTTCTCCAGTGAAAACACAGAAACGGCCAGCGAGTATATGAAAAGGTGCCCAACATCACTAATCATTAGGGAAATGCAAATCAAAACCACAATGAGATATCATTACACATCCAATAGCATGGCTATTATCAAAAAACAGAAAATAACATTGTTGGTGAGAATGTTGGAGAAATTAGAAATCTAGGGGCACCTGGGTGGCTTGGTCGGTTGAGCGTCCGACTTCGGCTCAGGTCATGATCTCGCGGTCCGTGAGTTCGAGCCCCGCGTCGGGCTTTGTGCTGACAGCTCGGAGCCTGGAGGCTGTTTCAGATTCTGTGTCTCCCTCTCTCTGCCCCTCCCCCATTCATGCTCTGTCTCTCTCTGTCTCAAAAATAAATAAACGTTAAAAAAATTAAAAAAAAAAAAAGAAATCTTGTGCACTGTTGGTGGGAATGTAAAATGGTGTAGATGTTATGAAAAGCAGTGTGGGGGCACCTGGGTGGCTCAGTCGGTTAAGCCTCCAACTATTGATCTCAGCTCAGGTCATGATCTCACAGTTCGTGAGTTCGAGCCCCGCACTGGGCTCCATGCTAACAGTGCAGAGCCTGCTTGGGATTCTCTGTCTCCCTCTTTCTCTGCCTCTCCCCTGCTTACACTCTCTCTCTTCCTCTCTCTCTCAAAATAAATAAACTTTAAAAAAGAAAAGAAAAACAGTATGGTGATTCCTCAAAAAATTTTTAAAAGAATTCCCAAATGAGCCAACAATTTCACTTCTGGGTATATATCCAAAAGAACTGAAAGCAGGGTATTGAAGGAATATTTGTACGCCCATGTTCATAGCAGCATTATTCACAATAGCCAAAAGGTGGAAGCTACCTAAGTGATCGTCAACAGATGAATGGATAAACAAATGTGGAAAATACATACAATGGAATATTATTCAGCCTTAAAAAGAAATTCTAACACATGCTACAACACGGATGAAGCTTGAGAACATTAAGCTAAGTAAAATAAGCAAGTCACAAAAAGACAATATACTATATGATTTCACTTTTATGAGGTACCTTGAGTAGTCAAATTCACAGAGACAGAAAGTAGAAGGGTAGTTCCCAGGAGCGGAGGGGGAGGCAAGCCTGGGGAGTTGTTATATACTGGCTACAGTCTCAGTTTTGCAAGATGAAAAGAGTTCTGGAGATTGGCTGCACAGTAATGTGAATGAACCTACCACTACTGAACAATACACTTAGAAACAGTTAAGATGAGGGGCACCTGGGTGGCTCAGTGGGTTAAACATCTGACTCTTGATTTTGGCTCAGGTCATGGGATCAAACCCCATGTTGGGCTCTGCGCTGACAGCATGGTGCCTGCTTGGGATTCTCTCTCTCTCTCTCTCTCTCTCTCTCTCTCTCTCTCTCTCTTATCTCTCTCTGTCCCTCCCCTGCTTGTGCTCTCTCTCTCTCACTCTCAAAACAAATAAACAAACATAAAAAATATTTTAAAAATAGTTAAGATGGCAAATTTATGTTATGTGTATTTTACCACAATTTTTTTATTAAAAAAATTTTTTTTAATGTTTTGAGAGAGAGAGCATGAGTGGGGAAGGGGCAGAGAGAGAGGGAGACACAGAATTTGAAGCAGGATCCAGGCTCTGAGCTGTTATGACAGCACAGAGCCCAACGTGGGGCTCAAACTCATGGACCAGAAGATCATGACCTGAGCTGAAGTCAGATACTTAACCGACTAAGCCACCCAGGCGAGCCTTACCACAATTTATTTAAATGTTTATTTATTTATTTCGAGAGTGAGAACATGAGTGTGAGCGGGGGAGGGGCAGAGGAGAGGGAAAGAGAGAATCCCAAGCAGGCTCTCTCAGAAACCATGAGATCATGACCTGAGCTGAGATCAAGAGTAGGACGCTTAACAACTGAGCCACCCAGGCACCCCTTACCACAATTTTAAAAAGGCCAAGGTAGGGGCTGAGGGGAGTAGAATCTTTTCAGATAATGGAAAGCAACAGAACACCCAGCCTCTGCCACTGGCAGAAGTGCTGCTGCTTCTCTCAGAGAATAGGTAGGGTATAGTTTTCTTAGAGACCCTCAGGCAGTCAAAATGACCCTATCCCAACTCTACCTCCAACTCTACCTTCCTCATCATTCCTTTCTTCCCACCACAAGACATACAAAATCCCCTACAGCATTTCAAGGATAAATTTCTATACATAGTTTCTATCTTTTCTCATTTCCTCTAAAACTATTCATTCACTATTCCTTGTCCAATAACAACTACCAATCCTTTCCTCCTCAGAGAAGAGAAAAAAAATGGATCCAGTAACACAACAACAAAAAAAGCAAATAGTTAAGTCTGAGTTAAAGTTTATACTCATAAGAACTAGATCACAATCTGCACATCTATATTATACATGTTCTTTTGTACATATGAAATATTATAAAACATTTTAATCAAACTGTATTAAATACTTTATAGAAAGTTTCCTTATTTTAATTCCTTCATTGTTATGAAAAATAAACCTAAAAATATGCACAAGTCAAATGATATTATAAATGCTCCAAAGAGGTTATGCCAGATCCCTTGACAATTAAAAGTAATTACTATTTTGCAATCTTTTCTATGTATTTTTGCCTTAATTCACAAACACAGTTTGATACAAAGATAATTAAGACACAGTCCCTGCATTACAAATACTGATATATAAGAGAACTAAAATGAGAACTAATACGATGTGAGAAGAGCTCCAGGAGAGGTAGGTACAGGACACAAAGGGAGTACAGAAGAGGGACATCTAACTCAATCTGAGGCTGGGGGCTTCCAAGAGGAGAAAGCAATGGAGCTGAGTCTTAATGAAGAGAAAAAGCTGGTCAGATGAATGAGAAGTGAAGGCAGCGGAGGCATGAGAGCTTGTAACATGTAAAAGCAGAGGGTGAGAAGCAGAGCAGATGGCAGGTCTGGTAGATGTTTGGTATGACTGAACCACATGTTAAGTGTGAAGAAGTGGTGGCAAATGAGGCTGGAAAAGGAGGCATTAGCCAGTCATGAAGAGCCTTGCCCAATGTGCTACACAGAGTTTAGAAATTCCTGGAAGACAATTAGGAGTCTTTGAAGGACTTTTATGGAAGACAGTGATATGTTCGCATTTGTAGTTTAGAAATATAATTTAGGGCAATGTTGATATGTGATGAGGTTGAAAGAGGGAAGTAGTTTATAAGAGACCATCATTGGGGCACCTGGGTGGCTCAGTCAGTTAGGTGGTCGACTTCGGCTCAGGTCATGATCTTGCGGTCCATGAGTTCTAGCCCTGCGTCAGGCTCTGTGCTGACAGTTCAGAGCCTGGAGCCTGCTTCATATTCTGTGTCTCCCTCTCTCTGACCCTCCCCTGTTCATGCTCTGTCTCTCCCTGTCTCAAAAATAAATAAATGTTAAAAAAAAAAAATTAAAAAAAAAAAAAAGAGAGAGAGACCATCATAACCCAAATCATTAATTACAAGAGTCAAAACAAAAATCTTGCTACCAGAAAGGAGGTATATTCCAAGATTAAGAGATAACAATCTAGAATTTAGTTACTGACAATGTTGGGTGAGTGAAGAAGAAAAGTGAGTCTATAGAATGACTAGATTTTCTGCATGAATCATGGTGCCATTCATCAAGCCAAGGAATGATGAAAAAGGATCAAGTTAAAGGATAAAGCTGTTGGGGATATCTGTACCTTAAAGTCTTACATGACATCAAGAGAGATTTAGATGCCCATTAAACAGTAAGAAATAAGGATGTGGGAATGAGAAGGCAGAGATGGACCAGAGATAGAAACTTGGAATCAAGACTGTATGAGTGAGAGTTGCAACAATGGAGAGTAGAGGAAACCAAGGAAGGCTGTTTAGAGTAAGAAGAAGGCTACGGAGAAACCCCAAGAAGTATTGACATTTGGGGTGTCTGAGTGGCTCAGTTGGTTGTGTGTCCAACTCGTGATTTTAGCTCAGGTCATTGTCTCAATTTTGTGATTTCGAGCTGCACAAGGGCTCCGAGCTGACAGGGTGGAGCTTGCTTGAGATTCTCCCTCTTTCTCTGCCTCTCCCCCACTCGTACTCCCTCTGTCTCCATCAAAATAAATAAATAAACTTAAAAATTAAAGTATCAACATTTGAGCGACAGAGAAGAAAGGATTCTGAAAGAGATAGAGGAATAAATTAGTAGGTGTTAGATATCAAAAGATGTCTCCAGGTTTTTGTAAACATATGTATCTACCTTTAGATACAGTTTTTCTTAAATAAAGACCATGATCCCAAAGAAGGAGGGAGAAGAGGAAGTAAGGCTATAGTCTAAACCAAAATTCCACGAGCACTTACAAGCAAGTTTATTAAATTGATCTCTTACTTTTCAGTGGGACGAAGTTCACGGATAACGGCTAAGAGCTTCAACAGCACTTGGAGTTTTCCTGACTCTTCCTCGGTAAACATGAGAGGGTTGTAATCAGCAGGGAACACATTTACCAAGCCTTCATATAGACTCCTTTCTTCATTTTCATCCCACGTTGAGCTACATTCTTTTCCCTATTCAAAAGGATCATTGTTAACTGGCTCATGTTTATTTTGTTAACTGGGAGGGAAAGAAATGCTAAAATTATGGGGGGGGGGAAGTGAAGATTAATAGCCACCTGAAAAGACCAAGTTAACTATTACATAAATCTTTACAGGTTACGATGTGATCATTTTTGAAAAAGGTAACATGCATCCTACTGAGTTCATTACAGAGCCATTCGATGCAGTCTCCTAGTGCAAGCAATCTTCACCCTACAAGGGCAGCATCACTGCCCACATGTTCCTTGGGAAGGGGAGGAGGGACAGCAGAGAAATAAGAGAGGAAACTACAGTACAGTGATACAACTGTTCTCTCCAAAACCCTAAGATCTCTCATCACTGATACATCCTTTCTTCTCTTCTTTCCTTCCCTCTGCTATTACTTCTCTTTCCTGATTTGTGGGCTTCACACAGCACCTCCCAGGTTATACTCAGAATCAAGCGTAAGAGTTTTCTCACTCTTATGAGCAATTTCTCGTAGCTATTTCTTCCACAAGAAGGAATAATTCTGCCATAAGTTAACAGAAATTTATTCTTACTTATATTTTTGTTTACATTACCAATGGTTTTTAGAATACTTTTATTCCAAAGTGATTATCAGCACCTTTGAAATTCTTTTTCCAAAAGTGCCTAGATGACATGTGAATACTTAACTAAAAATATACTTATTAATAACTACAGCACTTTTTAGGTTAAATTTCTGAGACTGGCTGGTCTCCTCACTTTGTTCCACATTTACCAGATTTATCACTGTTTTTAAAACTTTGTTCAGTCTACTCCACCTGCCTGGAATGCTTCCTCATTTTTCTGTCCAATTATCCCAATCCTATAGATACTTAAGGACCCAATGTAAATTCCATTTGATTATTTATAGCTCTTTTTTGGGTGGCAAAGGGGGCACTGAGTCTTAACTTTTATGGTTACAAAATACAGTTCAGCTTTGACCTTAGTTAATTGAGAAGTCAACTATATACTTTATTATATTTCCCTATGTTTTCATGGGTGTTGTGTTCCCTCTTTAATAATTCCAGAAACAAAGGCAGTGAATCCTGTAGTGTAAGATGCTAGGCACAAAGTACATTTGGCTTATTTCCAAAATATAATAATAGTTGGGTAAAGTTGCTTGATTAAAAATACCTGGAAACCTAAGATACTAATATCACTGGAATATACAAGGGGAAAGAGATGGTTGCTGGCTGCTTCAGCTTAGGTCTGCTAAGATGCCTATACCTTGGAGAGGTCATCAAAAGACCACAGACCCAGGATCTAGTCCACAGCTTTTCACGTTCAGAAACTGAGTAAGTTTAAGCTCTAGGCAAATGAGCCATACTAATCAAATTAAGAAACAAAGTCAGAATATAAATTTATTGACCTTCAAAGGAGACTTGCCTATTTAAACCAAGTGGCCTACACATTCTGTCACATGAAACCACAAGGGAAGCCAAATCATTAGCATAAAGTTGTCTGGTGAATATTAAATAAAAATACGAGGGAAATGGTGATCTTATGGCACAAGTTCTTAGCCAGGAACATGTAATCAGAATCACTTGGGGAGTCACTTTTTCCAAATCCTCATACTTGGGTTCTACTCTCAGAGTTTCTGAATCAGTCCATAGGTGTTGAGGTCTGGACAAATGGAGTTTTAAAAGCTTTCCAGATTATAATGCGTAATACCCCTAATTAAGAATCAACTAATAGATATCTTCATTCTGTGACAGCCTGATAAATCACCTCCTTCACAGGGGAGTTTACCAGTTAGACTTCTCATATCAGCCAATCATGGCATTCACTCTTCTGACTCTCTGTAGCCTTTGGTTATCAGTTACACTTCTTTTGGTTATATTCCATTCACATTTCCTGAAAAGAAACCCATCACCTTGACTGAACTTGGGAAAAAAACCTAGTTTCAACAGGAATACCTTTATTAAAAAAACTCTGCTTAAAGGTTGTTTATACATGTGGAAGGCTCATTTCAGCCACTTTCTATTGATCCTCATTTGCTATGATGTTAGAGGAAAGGCTTTACCAAACAAGACTCAGATTGTAAGTTATGCACTCTCTTTGAAGCTTGTGGTATCCTGTGCCTATTACTAGTTAACTGGTGCATTCTGGGCTATGATAAAGTCTACCTTTTAAGGAAGAATTTTTGGCTTCTATTTTTGCTGGGCATCATGCCCAAAGGGTTTAATTTTTATCACTGTATATAAAATCTGTTTCTTAAAAAGTTGATTAATAAATTGTTATAATCCTGCTTACTGCAGAGTTACAGAAAGCTGACTTCTCCTATGATAAACTATGTAAATATAACTCACTGAAGGATAAACTTGAAGAATTCTGGTAGAACACTCCATTTTCCAAGTATATAACTAATGACCTCAAGCGTGATGCAGCATCCATGGGTTTTCTTTCGTTTTGTTTGTAAATTATGATTTTACTGTTTAAAGAAAAAAATAAAAGAATAAAAACTGTTCTAAAACAGTGTTAAGAATGAGCTGGGGGGGCGCCTAGGTGGCGCAGTCAGTTAAGCATCCGACTTCAGCCAGGTGACGATCTCGCGGTCCGTGAGTTCGAGCCCCACGTCAGGCTCTGGGCTGATGACTCGGAGCCTGGAGCCTGTTTCCGATTCTGTGTCTCCCTCTCTCTCTGCCCCTCCCCCGTTCATGCTCTGTCTCTCTCTGTCCCAAAAAATAAAATAAAAAACGTTGAAAAAAAAATTAATAAAAAAAAAAAAGAATGAGCTGGGGATAATAGAGTTTTCATAGTTATTGTGTAATTTCTATGGTCAGGCATTCTGCTAGGTTGTTTCCATGCTATTTCATCAAGTTGCCACAGGAACTTGATGCAATAGTATGTTCATAGGAAGTTATTATTGTCTCTTCTTTGGAAATAAGAAAAATAAAGGCCCGCAGATGGAATTTGACCATGGTTAAATTTGCCCTTAAAGGGGCACCTGGGTGGCTCAGTCAGTTAAGCATCTGACTTCGGCTCAGGTCATGATCTCACAGTTCATGGCTTCGAGGCCCACATCCAGCTTTGCACTGACAGCACAAAGCCCGCTTCAGATTCTCTGTCTCCCTCTCTTCCCCTCCCCAGCTCATGAAAAATTAAAAAAATTTTTTTTTAATTTTTAATAAAAATTTGCCCTTAAAGAACTGGTAAGCGGTAGAATAGGAACTGATACCCAGTTCTAACTCCAAAACAGAAAACTCTCACTATACTCTAAACTGCCTTATGTTTACTAAATATCCAAATGGTTAGTTCAACTATATAATCATTAAAAATCATACTTGGAGAAGGTATCTAATTGGGAAAATGCTCTCAATTTATTTAGTGGAAAAAAAGTAGATTTTAAAATAATAAGCATAACATCATTAAAATTAAGTTTCTCTAGAACTAGATTATATATACGTATCTTTGAGTCCCTGTTTCCTCACAAAAAAAAAAAGTGGGGACGGTAATAACAATACTTATTCCACAATTCTGTAAAGAATAAACAAAATAATGCTAGAAAAACATTTAGTGTTGGGTACATTTATATGCTTAATAAGTTTTGGCTAAGATTATTAATATCGAAATATGGGGGTTTTTTTCTGGCTAGAGAGCTTTATTTCTTTATAATAAATTCCTAAAAGTGTTGCTAGGCCACAAAATACATACAGTTTTAAAGCTTTGGTACACATTGCCAACTATCTTTCAGTTACACCAATTCACAGTCTAATCATATGACTTTAATTTTCTTCTGGTTTTCTGAGTTTTATAAATTTCATACAATAGGTATCATATATTACTTTTATAATGGGAAAAAATGAAATTATTTTCAATGATAAATTTTCTATTTGTTTGCACCAAACAAAACTGATTGGCTACATATATATAAAATAGGAAGGAGGACCACAGCAAAGTATTAGTTAGACAAGATACCAAAAGGCATGGTGCAAACTCTAGAAGGCAGTGCCTCACATCCATTTCACCCCTTGTTCAGTCCTATATGTATGGACATGTTCTGAACAAATAGAAGCTAGATAAGCTGTACAGATGAAACATATAGGAGAGGCTACAGAGCTTCTCGAAAACCCACAAATGCAACCCCTGGGGTTGGCCCAATTTGCCCTCTTAGACTCACATGACACAGAACCCTTAGCTCACATCTCTGACACAGTCTCAGATACTACTTACCTTTATAGAGTTGAACAAAAGGCAGGGGTGATTGCACAGCTTTTTAAGAGCTCCTATACATATTAGATGAGGACTATTTCCTAACAACCCTTGAAGGCAGAATCTGACAGCCTGAGAATTCAACAGCTTTCGATAAAGCTCAATCTGTAGTGCTCCTGGTCGGCAAAAGACTACATTCTCTATTTTAGGTGGAAGATACTTATTTATGACTTCTTGGGTTCTTCTAAGGATAAAGAGTCCAGTGAGGCAAGTAAGTTCAGCTGCTCTTTTCTCTCCTAACTCCTTTTCTTCCTATGGAAAAATCGCAGACTTAAAAGTATTATAAACAAAGAATTATTGCAATTAACAGGAACATTAAACATTTTATATCAATAAACCATTTACTAATTACATCCCTTCAGATTTTTTTTCTAACAGAATAAATTCAGTTTGAGTTTGGGATAGAAAAACCAATCATATTCTCTTTGTTCATTTTTTTTTTAATTTTAAATGTTTATTTATTTATTTTTGAAAGAGCGAGACAGAGCACAAGCAGGGGAGGGGCAGAGAGAGAGAGAGGGAGACACGGAATGGGAAGCAGACTCCAGGCTCTGAGCTGTCAGCACAGAGCCCGATGCAGGGCTTGAACCCAAAAAAGATCATGACCTGAGCCCAAGTCAGGCTTAACCAACTGAGCCACCCAGTGACCCATCATCTCTTTAAATGTTCAGCATAACCATTTAACTAAATTAAGCCAGTCTCCTAATCTTTGTTTGGCTATTAGCACCGTTGAGAGCCATCAGCAATCAACAATCTACAAATTAAATTATTCTAAAAGTAAGCTTTTATGTGAAGACTGTCATGGTACATAGTCTTAAAATCATCAACAAAGAACTAACTCAGCAAATTCTTGGAAGCAAATATTTTGACAAGCTATTGACCCTAAAATTAAACCTACAAGAAATTACTGGCACAAAGCACAGCTAATTCTTTCAAAATCATTACAACATTGTTCATTAGAAATGTTTGCTTCCAATTTGTTTGCTTCTTTTTGTTTGTGTCAAAGTTTTTACCACCGTACTTTTTTAAGTCAAAACACAGTATGATTGAAATATAAGCTTAAATTCTTTTTTGAGCATACATAACTTCACAGTGAAGCTTAAAATAATATCCCATATGTATATATTCATTTCTATATAAATCATAAAAAATTCCCCTCACATTTTAAAACTATTTTCAATTTTTACTACAAAAGAAATAGGTTCACTGAAGAAAAGTCAGAAAATAGTTATGCAAAACTAAAACTGAAACCAAGTTTAATCAATCAGAAACAACCACTACTGTCAACACTTTTATGTGTATCTTCCAAGTCTTTTTCCTTTATATTAACATATAAATGTATTTAACATTTTACTTTTATTTGTAACAAAAACAGGATCTTTATAGTTGAAGCTTCATGGGAACAAGGCGCCATTCAGTTTGGCTTTTCACTGTATTCCCTAGTATTTAACACTTTACATTTGGCCCACTTTAGATGTTTAACATGTAGGTGTTGGGTAAATAAATGAATGTGATTTTATTTTTAAATAATATATGATTAACATTTTCCATGCTAATAAATATATTCATAAGCTATTATTGTGTATCATTCCTGGTTCATGGGAAATGTTCAATAAATATTTACTAATTATCATTTTATTAATTCTGAGACGTATTTTTTTATACTTTTACTTCTCTCATATAGGATGCTTTTTTAAATTTGTTTTTAATACTTCTTTTGAGAGAAAGGAAGAGAGACAGTGGGGAAGGGGCAGAGAGAGATGGAGACAGAGGATCCTAAGTGGGCTCTGTGCTGACAGCAGAGAGCCCGATGCAGGGCTCAAACTGTGAGATCATGACCTGAGCCAAAATCGGAACTTAACCGACTGAGCCACCATCGATGACTTCTTAAACTATATTTATTAGCATGTTTTCCTTAGTGGTTCATAAAATAACGATGCACCTTACAATTGGTATTATTTTAGATTCAATGAAATACATTGTGTAAACAACATGCAGACTCTGCTTTAACCATTTTCCTACCTTTAGAAATGTCTGTTTCCAATTAGTTTGTTTCCTTTAGTTTCAGAATTTTCTACCCTTACAGCTAAATCTTTAAGCACATGTATGATTATTTCTTTATAATAAATTCCTAAAAGTGGTATTGCCGCACCACAAAATATGCACAATTTTAAAGCTTTTGATACATAATACCAAACTATTCTCCAATTGTATACCAATTTACATTCCAACCAATAGACAACAGTACTCTCATCTATACTTGCTATTACTATGTAAATCGAACCAACTAAAACACCAATAGAAGAGTGAGGCACCTGGGCGGCTCAGTCAGTTGAGCATCCAACTTCGGCTCAGGTCATGATCTCATGAGTTCATGAGTTCAAGCCTCACATCGGGCTCACTGCTGTTGGCGCAAAGCCTGCTTCAGATCCCTCTCTCTGCCCTTCCCCCACTTTTGCACTCTCAAAAATAAATAAAACATCCTGGGGCGCCTGGGTAGTTGAGTCAATTAAGTGTAAACTTTCAGCTCAGGTCATGATCCGAGTTGGATCAGAGTTGAAGCCCCACATGAGGCTCTCTGCTGTCAGCATGGAACCTGTTTCGGATCCCCCAACCCCACCTCTCTTTGCCCCTCCCCCACTTGTGTGTGCATGTGCACTCTCTCTCTCTCTCAAAAATAAACATTTAAAAGATAAGTAAATAAAACATTTTTAAAATTTTTTTTTAATGTTTTCTTTATTTTTGAGACAGAGAGACAGAGCATGAGTGGGAGAGGAGCAGAGGGTGAGGGAAGCACAGAATCCAAAGCAGGCTCCAGGCTCTGAGCTGTTGGCACAGAGCCCAAGGTGGGGCACAAATCCACAAACTGACAGATCACGACCTGAGCCAAAGTTGGTCACTTAACCAACTGAGCCACCCAGGCACCTCCATAAATAAAACATTTTTTTTGAAGTTTTTTATGGTTACTTTAGTTTACTTTTGTCAATATCAGTAAAAATGAATATTTTTATATGTTTACTGTCAATTACAATTCTTTGTGAAGTGCCTATTTATGATTTTTTTTAATGTGATATTATTCTCTAAAATAAAGAATGCAGGAAGAGTTGAAGGATTATGGAAAAATAAAGAATTCACTAATTTAATTTTTCCTGAATTAAAATATTGCCCAAGTTGTGGATGACTTTCCTGAACATAGTCTTTTTTTTTTAAACCTATTTATTAACATAAATTATACCTCAGAAGCAGAAGGTTGTCTCGATAAAATGATGGGTTCTTCATATATTTTTCTATAAGATGACAAAGAGCCTAATATTCCTGGATTTACAAAATCAATTAATGCAAAAAATTCTTGAAGATCATTCTGAACTGGAGTACCTAAGAGAAACAAAAGTGATGAAAGGTCAAGTTTGTGTTTTACAGTCACAGGTTATTTGTAGAAATTTGTACTCTCTTCCCTAACAAACCTAAACTAAAGGCTTTAGAGATGAGAAAGAGCAGCCAACTCCAAGTGAACAAAAAATATTAAGAACCATATAAATTTTTAACTCTGGATTTAACTTCAGCATAGTGGCTGTGTCCAGGCTCTGCAGTCTGACTCGCCTGGGATCAAATCCCATCTGCATCATTTACTCTCTGAGGGACCCTAAGCAAGTTACATACCTCAGTTTACTTCTAGAAAATGGGGATAATTATAGCAGCTCCTAGGATTGTCAGGATCAAATTAGTTAATCCATATACTAAGAACAGTGCCTAAAGCACAATAAATGTTCCATAACTGTTAGTGATTCTTAATGTTATAACAGTGTGACTCTGGACAAGATTCTTGAGCTCTTTAAGTTAAATTCAGCATTTTTTCACTTATAAAACTGGGATGTTAACAATTTCCCAGTGGTATTACAACAAAAAGTAGAGACACTGTATGCACGTTGTAGCACAGTGCCTGACATTTAGTAAATACTCAGTGAATGACACCTATAATTATTACCTTTCAAAGTTTTCAGATCATATTGAGATCGTCACTAATCTTAAAGGTTAACACAAATATACCCTGCATAAATTACATACTCAAAAACTTTTGGCTAACTAATTTTCAAAGAAACATTAGCATGTTTCAATAATTATATCAAAAAAAACATATAGGGGTGCCTGGGTGTAGCTCAGTCGGTTAGGCATCCGACTTCAGCTCAGATCATGATCTCATGGTTCATGAGTTCAAGACTTGCATCGGGCTCTGCACTGACAGCTCAGAGCCTGGAGACTGCTTTCAGATTGTGTCTCCCTCTCTCGGCCCCATGCTCGCGTGCGCGATCTCTCTCTCACTCTCTCTCTCAAAAAACAAACAAAAAAAACCCCCATGTAAATCAGCAAAGTCCTACAGTATAATTTCAGATGACATTCAAATAACAAGACTAGAAAAGGTTGTCCAAAAATATATGTAAGAGGCATATAAAAATGCACTTATTCATTAACATAGATAACATGAATTTTACAATGCCAGGGAATTTAATGATCATACCCCTCAAAATTAAACGGGTCAACCCGAAGGATCAATGCTTATTAATTATATAACACATCTACCTAGTTCTAAACTTTGAGATACATAATAGAATATGATATTTATGTTGGTATGCATTTTGTTAAGCCTTTAAATAAATATCCATGACAATAACTAAAAAAGGCAGAATCAAGGGCACCTGGCTGGCTCAGTCGGTAGAGCATTTAACTCTTGATCTCGGGGTCATGAGTTTGAGCCCCATGTTGGGGGCAGAGCTTACTTAATCAAAAACAATTTTTTTTAAGATAGGCAGAATGAGAAAAGCAAGTAAGTAAGAAGGGAAACAAAGGTATAAGGATCCTTGTGGTTGACTTCCAGACATCCAACCCTGGCTAACTAATCCAAGCCATTCATGATAGTCAGATCCCATTTGCCAATGATAGCTGCAGGAAAGGATTTATGTCTTTTGACTGGGTTCTCGAGGAGCAGAGCCCAAGACAGGGATTTGGCTGTACAACATGTATGGAGGGAGTGCTCTGAGGAGAAAGAGAATAATAGAATCAGAGAATAGGAGGGGAAGAAACTAAGCAAGGATGGCCTCCTAGCTTGAGATAAATTATAGCAATCCTTAGAGCATAAATTGTGCTATAAAGCCGGTCCTGAAATTACCCTAAGGCAAGGGCTCTGGCATTTTTCACTTACCTCTATGAGTCAATCATTGACCAAGATGCAGAGGAGAGTGGAGGCTCTCATTCAAACAAGGATAATTCTCCAGAAATTGGAAGGGCCACACAAGGCCAAAGTAAGGTGTGGGAGGAAAGCTACATTGAGCTATTCAGGCCTGATTCTAGTCTAGGCTAAAAAGGAATGAGTAGAAAAAGATTCCTGTATTTACATATGGGCCACCCCCCTTTCCAGACAGTCTGGGCCAGCAAGTTTGGCCAGCAATAAATTATGCATGCAGCATATACATATATAAACAATGGATACTTAGGCATTAGGCATTTACCATGTGTCAGGTAGTCTTTAAATAACTTTACATGAATTAACTCCTTTGACCTTTACAATAACTCTACAAAGTAGATGGTATTATTATTCCTTATTTCACAGATAAGGAAACTGAGGCACAGAGAAGTTAAATAACTTGCCCAAAGTTGCACAGCTATAAATAGCAGACTTAGGAACCATGAAGAGACAATGCAGACCTATCTCCTACATTCTTTATCATGATAGCATTGTTTATTCTTCAAAAACTCCAAAATCTAAGTGGCGGAAAATTACATAGGGATTTGAAAATTCAGAATCCTACCAAGACTTAATTACCATAGGCTTATTAGTATGAATTCCATCCAGCACCACCAATTCTTTGGATGCCAAGCATATTACAAATCCTTTATGATAAGTAAGCAAAAATTCCATCAAGTCTTCCCCAAAGTAAATACTGACCAGTTAGAATTATTCTTTTCTCACAAGAAAGGCTAATGAGGGCTGTAGTTGTCTTAATGGCACTATTCTTCAAACGATGCCCTTCATCACAGATTAGAAGATCAAACTTAACATTCTTAATTTGATCCAAGGAACGAAGTAACATTTCATAACTGATGATAAGAACAGAATAAAATGGAGATTTGATGAATTCTTCTACTTTGTGGTCCTAAAAAAAAAAAAAAAAAAAAAAGACAGTATTTAACAAATCATGAGCTAAAACTGTAAAATCAAATTCAAGCAGCATATTCCTGACAGACATTAATTAGAATATGTGCACTCAAAACCAAATTGTAAGCCAAGATTCCATTTTTCTGCAAAGGAGTTGCAGAGTTACAATACACTTGAAAAACTACCATATAGACAGTGAAAACCTCAGTGCTGATTTGAAAAGCACAGAGATATAATGGGGCACCTGGGTGGCTCAGCTGGTTAAGCGTCCGACTTAAGCTCAGGTCATGATCTCACAGTTAGTGGGTTCAAGCCCCAGGTTAGGATCTGTGCTGACAGCTCAGAGCCTAGAGCCTGCTTGGGATTCTGTGTTCCCTCTTTGTGCCCCTCACCAGCTCACACTGTCTCTTTCTCCCAAACGTAAATAAACATTTAAAAAAAAAAAATTAAGGGGGTGCCTGGGTGGTTCAGTGAGTTAAGCGTCCAACTTTGGCTCAGGTCATAATCTCATGGTCCGTGAGTTTGAGCCCTGCATCAGGCTCTGTGCTGACAGCTCAGCGCCTGGAGCCTGCTTCAGATTCTGTGTCTCCCTCTCTCTCTGCCCCTCGCCCACTCACACTGTCTCTCTCTCTCTCTCTCTCAAAAATAAATAAATATTTAAAAAAATTTTTAAAACAAAAGAAGAAAAAAAAAAGGCACAGAGATTTAGAAAATGACCAAGGCTAAACTGTGTTGAAAATCTCTTACCTGATCAACAGGAAATACCTTGATCCTTTCACTTCCTAGCCATTTTTGAAATTCTTTCCTCCAATTATTCACCAAGCTCCCAGGTGTGACAATAAGTGTCTTCTTTATTACTGGCTTGCCTCCATAGGGTCCCTGACACTGTAGAGTCCAGATGAGTGAAATACATTGCAATGTTTTCCCTAAACCCATTTCATCAGCAAGAATAGCTCCACATCTGCCATTCACTCTGTTAGAAATAATTATACTTCTTTTAGTCACAATAGTTAAATATTTTATGCCCCTAATACTGTCACTTATTAGTCAAAAAATCAGAAACTGATAGTTTTGTAATTAGGACAAACTCTACCCCCTTCTAAATCCTTTTTCTAGGATTTCATGCATCTGATTTACAACATATCTTTTGCATCTTTGATAATTTGTAATTTTTTTCATGACATATTTACTATCAACTAAATTACTAAAACAAATCTGAAATTCGACAGTTGAATCTAAATCATGTGATATTATCATATATATTTAGAGAAACTAGAAATGAATCCCAATTTTATATACACATTTGAATAACTATAACTGTGCTTCTTATCACTAACAGTTGAGCAATTTTTATTAGTTTCAGCATCAGTTATCAAAACAGTTTAAAATATATTATATCTTAGCCAGAAAGATCAATTGAGCTGTATTTATGATTTTCAAGCAGTAAATGAACTCCTCAATCATATAGCTCCCTGCACTATAAGAAAAAACACTAAATATTGATCTAATACATGTAACTTAGTAATAGACTTATCCTACAGACCTACTCAGTTAATACAAATTAAAATTAAATATAATAAAGAATATTAAGTGGCATGTTTATATCACTTCATAGCTTTTAAAGCTCTTCATATATATACATATACATATATACATATATATGTATATACATGTTATAAAATCAAAAGAATTAAGGATAGTACCAAAGTAAGTATGGTGTTGTCTCTGACTTATTTCACTTAGCATAACACTCTAGTTCCAACCATGTCATTGCAAATGGCAAGATTTCATTTTTTTTATGGCTAATATTCCATTGTGTGTGTGTGTGTATATATATATATATATATATACACACACACACACACACACACATACATCTTCTTTATCCATTCACAGTCAATGGACTCTTTCCATAATTTGGCTATTGTAGATAATGCTGCTATAAGCATTGGGGTGCATATATCCCTTTGAATTAGTATTTTTGTATTCTTTGGGTAAATAGCTAGTAATGCAACTGCTAGATCATAGGGTAGATCGGTTTTTAGCTTTTTGAGGAATCTCCATACTGTTTGCCAGAGTGCCTGCACCAGTTTGCATTCCCACCAACAGTGTAAGAGGGTTCTCCTTTCTGGGGTGCCTGGGTGGCTCAGTTGGTTAAACATCTGACTTCAGCTCAGGTCATGATCTCATGCTTTGTGGGTTCAAGCCTAACATCAGGCTCTGTGCTGACAGCTCGGAGCCTGAAGCCTACTTTAGATTCTGTGTCTCCCTCTCTCTGCCTCTTCCCCTTTCGCACTGTTTCTCTCTCTCTCTCTCTCTCTCAAAAATAAACATTAAAAAACTTTTTAGAAAAAGAGGGTTTTCCTTCCTCTGTATCCTCACCAACATCTATTTTGTGTTGTTGATTTTAGCCATTCTGACATGTATGAGGTAATATCTCATTGTAGTTTTGATTTGTATTTCCCTGATGATGAGTGATATTGATTTAACTCATATGTGGAATTTAAGAAACAAAACAAATGAGAAGAGGGGAAAAAAGAGAGAGGGGGACAAACCAAGAAACAGATTTAACTCCAGAGAATAAACTGATGGTCAACAGAGGGAAGGAAGGTGGGGGATGGGTGAAATAGGTGATGGGGATTAAAGCGTATACTTGTGATGAGCAATGAGCGTTGTATGTAATTGTTGAATCACTAAATTGTACACCTGAAACTAATATTACACTGTATGCTAACTGGAATTTAAAATGTTTAAAAAGTGGAGTTTTATTATAGTTTAAATTGTTTTATTTATTTTGAGAGAGAGGGAAAGACTGTGTAGACGCACATGCACATGAACAGGGAAGGAGCAGAGAGAGAGGGAGAGAGTGCTCAATCTCACAAACCATGAGATCATGACCTGAGCCAAAATCAAGAGTCAGATATTAACCATCTGGGCCACCCAGAGGCCCCCAGTTTGATTATAGTTTAATTCATTCTATTTCTTATTAGTAAAAATAATAACCAAAATTTAACTATATGTTTTCCATTTCAAAGTACAGAAAAAAGTCACAAACATGAATTACAGTCATTATCATTTTATTTTTTTAAGATCTGTTTTGGGGGTGCCTGGGTGGCTAGGTCAGTTAAGCGTCCTACTTCGGCTCAGATCATGATCTCACAGTTCGAGGGTTCGAGTCCCATGTCGGGCTCTGTGCTGGCAGCTCAGAGCCTGGAGCCTGCTTTCCATTCTGTGTCTCCCTCTCTCTCTGCCCTCTCCCGCACTGACACTCTGTCTCTGTCTCAAAAATAAATAAACATTTTTTTTAATTAAAGATTTTTAAAATTTTTAATTTTAATTAAAAATCTTTATTTTTTTTTAAATAATCTCTACACCCAATATGGAGCTCAAACTCACAACCCCGACATCAAGTTGCATGCTTTACCGACTGAGCCAGCCAGCCACTCCCATTATTACCATTTTAGATCAACAACTTGCCAATGCAAAACCAAATGCCAGCTGAGATATAGAGTGGCAGAGATAAAATAGTGATCCATCCTTCCACAGTGGAGGGAAGAGAACAGGAAGGCTTCACTGGGAAGATGGACCTTGTCAAACAAAGGTAAATAAGATTTCACTATATGAATCAAGTAGTTCAACACAGTGGGAGCTTGAACTGAATTCCAAACAAGGAAATACAAAGGCTATGAACCTGGCAAGACAGCCAGAGACTAAAGATGAGCATACATATCCTTGAAAACTCAGACTGTATCTTGCAAGTCAATGTCTCCCAAACATCAATCTTTCGTGACTACCATCACAATTTTTGCCATATATGTGATACTATATGTTATTATTTATTTTTCCTTAAGTCAACTCCCTTTTGTACTTAGATTTATTTGAAAAGTCCAGGCATGATTAACAAAACCAAAAATTTTAAATGCTGTTTTTTCTAATAATTCATTAACTAAATATACTACTATCAGAATTAAAAAACAAGGTTTGTCTGTGTCCACCTAAAATAATCCCACAAATCATGAGCAGAGTGCATGTTACAGATCAGGTAACACTCCTGTAAGTTCTGAGAGTCTGAAGCATGTTAAGCAAGGGAATGCCATTTTCAGAACGGTTTTTCAGAAAAATCAAGCTGGTGGCAATAAGAGTGAATTTGAGGAGCATCAGAAACAGCTACACAGCTAGATGCCACTGCAAAAATCCAAACAAAACATAATCGTATAATGTCAGTTACTAGCACTGCTGCAGTGTGGTGCCAGAAAAGATTTGGAATCAAAGGATATTTAGGAGTTCAAAATTAAAATTTGAGGTTTGATTAAATTGAGAAAGTGAGAGAGATGAAATTAAAGTTGCTTTCCAGGCCAAATGAGATACGGTCTCCAAAGAAAAGAGCAGATTTGAGAAAGAACAGGAGTCTAGAAAGTTTCTGGGATATAGCATTTCCTTAAGCTGTCATCTTGCAAAGGGTTCTTAAGAGTGTGAGGGAATTGGGGCACCTGGGTGGCTCAGTCAGTTGAGTGTCCGACTTCGGCTCAGGTCATGACCTCACAGTTTGTGAGTTCGAGCCCCCCATCAGGCCCCGTGCTGACAGCTCAGAGCCTGGAGCCTGCTTCCAATTCTGTGTCTGCCCCTCCTCTGCTCATGCTCTGTCTCTCTCTCTCTCAAAAATAAATAAACATTAAAAAAAACTTTTTTTAATAAAAATTTAAAAACTTAAAAAAAAAGAGTGTGAGGGAATTTACATTCCCAACTCCCTATTAAATGATCAATTTAAAAATCAAGGGCCTATGCATTAAAAGCAAAACAAAAAGGAAATATATATAGAAAGAAATATAACAAGATGTTAGCAGGTTCCTTTGATTCTTTTTTACTTCCTTTATCAAGCTTTTGTGTGCGTGTGTCCTCTAAAATATCTTTAAGAAAGGATGCTACAGGGGCGCCTGGGTGGCTCAGTCGGTTAAGTGTCCGACTTCAGCTCAGGTCACGATCTTGCGGTCCGCGAGTTCAAGCCCCGCGTCGGGCTCTGGGCTGATGGCTCAGAGCCTGGAGCCTGCTTCCGATTCTGTGCCTCCCTCTCTCTGCCCCTCCCCCGTTCATGCTCTGTCTCTCTGTCTCAAAAATAAATAAACGTTAAAAAAAAAAAAAAAGAAAGAAAGGATGCTACAGTTCTTTACCAGAAAACTCCATTTAAAAGGGAATGAGGGAGATTCCTTTTTTGGGGATGGTACCTGGGTGACTCAGATGACTAAAAATCCAGTTCTTCTTTTTTTTTTTTTAGAATACAATCTTTGATGTCTGCTCAGGTCATGATCTTACAGTTCATGAAATCAAGCCCTGAATCTGCATAGGGCTGTGCAGTGACAGCACCGAGCCTGCTTGGGATTTTCTCTCTCCTTCTCTCTCTGCCCCTTCCCTGCTTACACTCCCTCTCTCAAAATAAATAAATAAATAAATATTTAAAAGGGAGTGGGGAAGACTCCTTTTTTTTTAAGTAGAAGTGAGATAAGAAGAAAATCTTTTTTCAAAAGTCTCATAAGCAGAATTAACAGCTACTTCAATTTTGCCCTCATAAGCCTTTCTCATACTAGTGAGCTCTTATTGCACCACATTAAGGTTGACTATATTTACCTATTTCTTCAAATACCTTAAAAACTACTTAAGGATAGGACCCATGGTCCTGACTCCTGTATGCCCAGCTCCTAGCAAGATATCTGGCACATGGGATTCCATCAAGAACCACTTTTGGAATAAATGCACACATTAAGCATAATTCATGATATACTGAGACTCTTTTTATCAGACTTTTTCTAGAAAACCATTATGTTACAGGTTAAATCAAAAGTCAGAATAAACAAATTATTTTCCTACCTCATTCCCATTACACATTCATATAGGAATAGGATCCCTTCTTTTTGATGTGGTCGAAGATGATATACAAGGTAAGGATCTATCACTACATCCACAATAGGAGAACAGCTCTTATTGAACATCCACTGGTGATTATTGTCTGGTCGCGACATTACAAGAGAATCTTAAGAAAAAGATAGTTTACCTATTAATGTATTGCAATTTCACTTTGTCAGCAACTATATTATCTTGCTTTAATTACTCATAACTTAGAACTGTTTGCCATCCTTTGTGGCAAAAAAGTTGAAGTTTAGTAACAGTGATACTAAGCAAGAGTGGAAAATTAAAAAATAAAACCTCATGCCTTATCAATGTAAGATTTCAGGCAGAGAATTTCAAAGGGCTTTCCAAACTTCATATGCCCCAAAGTACTTCAAAACCACTGAAATTGGGGCACCTGGGTGGCTCAGCAGGTTATGTGCCTAACTCTTAATCTCAGCTCAGGTCACGATCTCATGGTTTATGAACTCCAGCCTGGCCATTGGGCTCTATACTGACAGTTCAGAGCATACTTGGGATTCTCGCTCTCTCTTTCTCTGCCTCTCCCCTGCTTGCACTCATTCATATATACTCTCTCTCTCTCTCTCTTTCTCACTCTCTCAAAGAGAGACAGAGAGCAGAGCATGAGCATGGAAGGGGCAGAGACAGGGGGAGACACAAAATCCAAAGCAGGATCCAGGTTCCAAGCTGTCAGAACAGAGCCCAGCACGGGGCTCGAACCCACAAACCATGAGATCATGACTTGAGCCAAAGACAGATGTCTAACCAACTTAGCCACCCAGGGACCCCACAAACTAAATAAACTTAAAAAAAAAACCACTAAAATTCACTACTGTTTAACAGAGTATTCAGTAAGCCACACATTTAATAGCTCAGTATTCAAAGCAAAGAGAACGATTTCCAACTAAAAGCACAGGTTGGAATTTTGCCCAGTTGCATTTGCAAATGATCACAGCTTCTTATTTTGGAAAGGCACCCCAAATTTAACATAAAGGCTCCCATTATTTTCACTTCTGTATACACTAACAATGACTATTACTTCTTCTATTAACCAGAAGAACTGAGAAAGGATGACAAATTTTCCATTGACTTCACCATCATTATTTGCTTCAAGTTAATTACTACGTTCATGAATGTCACATTCATTTATCTTTGCAAAGCAGCAAATAAAAGCAACCATTGAATAATAATGTAATTCTTTAGATATATGCTAATACAGTTCAAGATTTATTAAAATATCACCAAAAATACAAACTCAAATATAACTAGAAAGCAGGTCTCAATTAATCTAGTCCGGTAATAAATTCATCAAAATTATTTTGGGGATATTTTTATATGTCTGCATCATGGTTAAAAAATGAAATAGATTTTGGGGCGCCTGGATGGCTCAGTCGGTTGGGCGTCCAGCTTCGGCTCAGGTCATGATCTCACCATCCGTGAGTTCAAGCCCCGCATCAGGCTCTGTGCTGACAGCTCAGAGCTTGGAGCCTGCCTCGGGTTCTGTGTCTCCCTCTCTCTCTGGCCCTCCCCTGTCCATGCTCCAACTCTCTCTGTCTCAAAAATAAATAAACATTAAAAAAAAATGAAATAGATTTTTTAAATAAACAAAAAGAAAAAAGAGAACAGAAAGAAGGGGAGATAAAGAAAATAGGTTCTAGTAGATTAAAACAATATCCAGCAATGCAGAAATATGCAGTCACAGGAATGAGAGTCTGGTCATGTCTACCATTAGTGATTACCCAGAGGAAAGTTTTCTGTGGATCTTCCTAGATTTCTGAGCAACTAAAAGGAACTCCCATTTCTGAGGTCAATTCCTGGCAGGCAGAGGATTAGGATGTGAAAATGGAAAACTTAGCTCTTGGCTTTCCTCTATATTCCAGTAGCAGAGCAAGAGTATATTCCTTGTGGATTTCTAACCAAGAAATGGCCCCATTTTTTCTCTTGTGAAAAGCACAAAGGGGAAAAAAGAGAAGAGGTGAGGATAATACAAAGGGGAAAAAAGAAAAGATAAGAGGGGAGGATAATACACTCAAGCAAGAAGGACCATAGGATGTAAGTCAACTAATAAAGCATCCATCTTCAGGAAAGATAAAACCTAAACCACCACAATAACAGGACACCAGCTCAAATTTTAAGGTGCCTCTCTCTACCTTCACAATAATGAGGCACCACTTAATGCTAACAAAATCTTTCATGCTTTCATTTTAAGTCTACAACCTAGTTCTACCCTTGGCAAGATAAATAAATGAGAATCATTAACACAAAGGGCTTTTATTATACACACACACACACATACATACATACATGTACACATATATATATGTTATCACAATAAAATTTTTCATTCAGTCAACAAATATTTATTGTACATGGTATATAGCAGACACTCTACGTCTTTATGGTAGTAATTAGAACCCACAATGTAGACTTGAGGAGACACAGCCATTTGTGAGACAAGTGACTGCCCCAAGAGGACAAAGAACCAGTTAGTTCAATGGGAAAATGGGACTCTAACTCAGATCTTTAAATAAGCACATTATTCTTTTTGGTTCCCCACATCCCTCTATTATGTAATAGGAAGGCAGAGAGAAAGAATAAAAGAGAAGGAAGCCTATTGAAAGAGCTGGTGGGACAGATAAAATATTTGGATAAAAGAAAAAACAGAAGCAGAAGCTTCCACTTTCTTTCAATTAAGTCTCAGGTAAGCTCATATAGAGCTAGGAATTTTTAATTTGGGGTTTTATCCCAAATATGGCAATAGTTCTTTGAATTTAGGCAAGTCGGTTCATCTTTCTGGGCCTTACTTTCTTCAAATGCAAAGGGAAGAAACTGATCTCAACAGTCCCTTTATTTCAAAAATTCTATCTCTATAATACTTGCAAAAAATTATATTGCTTTATGTACTTTTCATTTTACCACTACTATGAAAGCAACCTACTTGATACCCCAAATTTGACATCTACTATTGCTTTACAATCTAAATTTATTTGTCTGTCTTCTCAACAAATGAGAAGATCTCTGATGATAGTTTACACTGCAAAAAAAGGCACTGAAGAAATCCCTGTTAAGTAAACAATCAAAAAACAGGTGAGGTTTTATTTTTAATATTATTTTTAAATTAGACTCATTAATATTAAAATTAAATCATTAAATTTAATGATTATAAGTAAAATTTAAGTTATTTACATGACATCTCATCATTCAATATTTTAATACATTAATGGATGTGATCAAAACATACAGTTGTCAAAAGAGAAGTATAAACCTAATCCTGACTCATGAATTGACTAATATTTCTTCTTGCTGAAATGTCAGATATTATTCAAAATCATATACATGTATGATGTGTGTATACATCTCCAATTTGTATATTTTTCCTTCAACACAAGTATTCTCCACTACTGTATTCTTAGAATTAGGCATTTATTTATAAAATGATTCCCAAACTATATTGTTATATAGCTTCAACATTATTCCTTATGTCAGTTGTACACCTGAAGAATAATATATACTTTCACCTGAAAACTTTAAATAAAACTTAAACTTTAAATTCACATGCCAATATCTTTTGACAGTTTTAAAACAGAATATTCAAATTATTTTTTACATCTTACTTTGTGCATGTGGGTCATGACGTGGTTTACAATCTTGGAAACCGTTTGGTCTATTTTCCTTTGAACTTGGTTTACAAACACTTTTGAAGGGGTTAGAGAAACACTTCTTGGCAGCCTGAGAAGAACTTGAGATAGCAAGGCTTCCTCCTCCAAGTTGAAAACATCTGCCACTGTTGAAATCATCTGGAGAGATTATGCCCATGACTTCTACTTCTTTTCCACCAATCATCACTCTGTGGCCCTCTTCAATCTTTTCAAGCTCTTTGAATTTATATGCAAGGCCTTTAAATTGAGAAGGGAGTGTGTGAATTTAATTTACTGACCCTCTAAGATGACATAATTAGTGATACCATAGTCACCTTCCCATAACTGTACAGAATGAAAACTGTACTTTGAATGCAAACAGCCTTGTATAACCAAGGAGCAGAATGAAAACATACTTTACCATTTTGGTTAAAAAAAACACAAAACACTAAAAAAATCAGAAGGAATAAATAATAAAGCTATAAAAATTAGCCAAGCTTTAGAGAAAGCAAGGCCTTTTTTAATTATTGAAAATATGGCTGGGGTACCTGGGTGACTCCGTTGGTTAAGTGTCCGACTTCGGCTCAGGTCATGATCTCACAGTTAGTGAGTTTGAGCTTCGCATCAGGCTCTGTGCTGACAGCTCAGAGCCTGGAGCCTACTTTGGATTCTCTGTCTCCATTTCTCTCTGTCCCTTCCCCGCCCACACTCTGTATTTCTGTCTCTCTCTCTCAAAAATAAAAAAAACGTTAAAAAAAAAAAAATCTAAAGAAAATATAGCCACGGGTGCCCTAGCTAGCTCAGCCAGTAGAGCATGAGACTCTTGATCTCAGGGTTGTAAGCTTGAGCCCCTCAATGAGTGTAGAGATTACTTAAAAAAATAAAATCTTAGGGGCACCTGTGTGGCTCAGTCAGTTAAGCTTCTGTCTTCGGCTCAGGTCATGATCTCACAGTTCGTGAGTTCAAGCCCAGCATTGGGCTCACTGCTGTCAGTGCAGTACCTGCTTTGGATCCTCTGTCCCCCTCTCTCTCTGCCCCTCCCCCACTCCTGCTCTCTCAAAAATAAACATTCTTAAAAAATAAAATAAAATCTTAAAAAAAAAAAGAAAACGTAACTCACTGTACTCAGTTTTGCCATCTGTTGTCTGTTGAAAATCAAGCCAAGAAGAGTTTTGTAGGCTATATGGGACCTTCCCTTCTTGTGAATAAACTAGAGAAATACCATGGCATCTCTATTTCCACTTAGAAACAAGTGGAAATGTGGAAAACTAGCAATAAAAGCAACTGCTGCCACAATCAGTACTTTACTGTTCCACATGAGATAGCAAAGTAAAAATGCATTTGTGGCAAAAGGTCATTGATAGTCTAAGTTCTAGCTCTTGAATTAAAAAGTGGGGTATTTTATAATATCAAGCTTCTCTGAAGTATTAATTCAACATTTACTAAGTGTTGCCATATGCAAGGTGCTAATGAAATATAAATATGAGTAAGTCAGTCACAGTCTGCTCAAAATGAGCTCATTAACCAGATACATAGAGTGGTGGAATCTTAGATTCCTGTGCTTGCCTACATTAAATGTACAGTTACTGGGCCATTAAAAGAGGCAAGAATTGCATACCATAAATGTTTTTAAGTCTCTAAAAATGAAATAAAAGATTGTCACATTTTAGAAAACATGATAGGACCCTTTTAAATTAGCTATAAAGTGCTACAATTCACCCTATTAAAACTGGGCTAAACCTTACAGTCTGGGCCAAACAGTAGCCAATATATCTTCTTAAATTATTTATGATAGAACAATTTTTAATTTTAATGCTCTGATATAGGAAGAAATTACTTAACTGGTGTTCCTAAATACAAAAGACCCATCCCTCCATTCCCCAAACTATCTCAATTCAACTGCAGTATTGACCACTCCACATCAATAAAGATTTTCATCTTCATATAGAATCCAATTACTATTCATCTGAGTTACATGTAAATGGGAGACGAGAATAAACTTAATTTTGAGGCATCTTTAGAAGTCTAACTCCAGAATCTCTCCTTTCACTTTGATCCACAGAGATGACTCTCTCAAACATCTCTGAATCTCCAGAAGACTTTCTTAAAAGTCTTGAGCTTTGTTTCCCACAACTCTTTTTTTTCTGGGTATCACGTAATGATGGTCAGATGAACTTAACCAAATTACCATGAGCTATTAGCAACTGCAGCACTCCAGTCTTTGGTTTTTTTCTTGAGGCTCTATCCCTACATTAACAATATATATATATATATTTTTTTTTTTTAATGTTTATTTATTTTTGAGAGAGAGAAAGAGACAGAGTATGAGCAGGGGAAGGGCAGAGAGAGAGGGAGACACAGAATCTAAAACAGGCTCCAGGCTCCGAGCTGTCAGCACAGAGCCCAACGCGGGGTTCAAACTCACAAACTGAGATCATGACCTGAGCTGACGTTGGACACCTAACCGACTGAGCCAGCCAGGAACCCCCCTACCTTAACAATATTTAAATGCTGTACATTCAATTCATTTAAAAGAAAAACTGCTTCCATTAGAGCCAATAACTTACAAAATTAACTCCAAGTTGATACACTTATTGTTATAATTAAGCAATAAAGTCTTATGTTTGGATGTTTTCATTTGGAAAGCCAATAAAATCCTCTTTATTGCTTAAAGCAGTGGTTAGATATTAGATATCACCTGGAAACCAGAGTGCCTAGGTGGCTCAGTCCGTTAAGCATCCAACTTCGGCTCAGGTCATGATCTCACGGTTCATGAGTTCGAGCCCCGGTCGAACCTAGAAACCTAAAATATATTTATGCCAGTGCCTCTCTCCACCATCCAGGCCAAATAAATCACCATCCAGGCCAAATAAATCCTGCCAGGTCAGGACCTGGCACTGGTATTTTTAAAAAACACCTTAGGTGGGGCACCTGGGTGGTTCAGTTGGCTGAGCATCCAACTTCTGCTGAGGTCATGATCTCAGGAGTTCCTGAGTTCCAGCCCCACATCAGGCTTGCTGCTATCAGCACGGAGCCTGCTTCAGATCCTCTGTCTCCTTCTCTCTCTGCCCCTCCTTCAATCGCACTCTCTCTCAAAAATAAACAAACATTTAAAAAATAAATAAATTGGGGCACCTGGGTGGCTCAGTCAGTTAAGCATCCGACTTCAGCTCAGGTCATGATCTTGCAGTTTGTTGAGTTTGAGCCCCGCGTCAGGCTCTGTGCTGACAGCTCGGAGCCTGGAGCCTGCTCCAGATTCTGTGTCTCCTTCTCTCTCTTTTTTTATAAGTGTATAAAAAAATTAAAATAAAAAATAAATAAAACAGTAGCAGAGACTGCTCATTGGCATTTCCTATGAGCATTATCATTAATAATAATAAATAAAAACACCTTAGGTGATTCTACTTGTGCAGAGTAAAAACCCACTATTTGAAACCTGATTTGCATTTTTTGCTACATGCAACTGAAAGACCATTTTATTATAAACTACACATACACAAAACCATGTATACTATGCCTTATGGGTAAGGAATATTCCAGGGTAATTTTGATAATTTTACCTCTCTAGCTGGCTTTAGAATGTAATTTCACCATATAGGTATAAACAAGTTCTCCTAAAATCTAGCCCCAATCTACCTTAACCAACAACATGGAATATGAACTGTAATTTTCTTTTTAATTCCTCTAAAAGCTGAGAATAACATATATATAATAGTTGTTCAATATTTTTATAATACAAAAGTTCTGTTGCAGATAATTCAGCTCAGCCTCCACTCATCACTCTGTCCCTGACCTTCACAGACTACATTCCTGAAACACTGAATTAGTTCTACTTCTCTGCTTTCATACCTTTGCATATACTACTCCCTCTTCTGCATGCCCCTTTCTCATACCCTACAAAACTATCCTTCAAATACTACCTTAAGCAATTACTCTTATGAAGCTTTCCCCCAGCCTCCTGGGCAAATCTAAATGGCCTATTTCCTATTGCACTGAGTACAAATTCTCAATGAAACAATTCTATTATTGCCTCCTAATTATCAATTATATTGCCTTGTCCCCACTAAACTATAAATCATATCCATTTTTGAATGGTTACTCCTAGCATAGTGCTTGGCACATAACAGTTACTGAAAACTATTAACTATGATATTATTGAATGAATGAATGAATGAATGATTGAAGACAATGCCAAAAAGCATGGTTGGTGTTAAGCATTCTGAATTTGTGAGCTAACCTGTATTAGTACAAATCATGCTGGCAACATTTATATCATAACAGAAATGATAACCTCCAATTTATATATATTAATCGAGGTCATTCCTAGCCATTACCTTTTTTTTTTTTCAAAATTTTATTGGATATCATTGAAATTAGATAATATTCCACTCCTGACATCAACATCTTTCTAATTTTAATCATTTAGCATTCTGGGGAGAAAAGTACACTAAGACAAACTGCTTAATCTCAGAAAAATACCAGAATAACTATATATACCCTGACTAGCCATTTCATTTTAGAGAAAATGGATCCATGGAATGGGATTTCTTCAGTGAGTTAGTATACATAAGACTGTCAGACTGATGAGGCACCTGAGTGGCTCAGTCGGTTGAGCATATGACTTTGACTCAGGTCATAATCTCACGGTTTGTGGGTTCAAGCCCTGTGTCAGGCTCTGTGCTGACAGCTCAGAGCCTGGAGCCTGTTTCTGAATCTGTGTCTCCCTCTCTCTCTGCACCTCCCCTGCTCATGCTCTGTCTCTCTCTCTCTCTCTCAAAAATAATAAACACTAAAAAAATAAAAAGACTGTCAGACTGACTACTATAATTTAGTTAAAGAGCATCTTAAACTAACACTTTATAAAACCCAATCATTTTAATTATGTAACCTCAGACATATACTAATTTTAGGCCAAATCATAAGCATTATGTAATATCACAATACCTCTTCCAATGTCTTTGCCTTCCAAATCCTTTAATGTAAATGACTTTCCTTTTACAATGAGAACAGCATCACCTTCCCACTTTTTGTGTTTTTTCTTTGAAGCCTTACACCAAACAACACTGAAATATTTAACTAGGCTATCAGGTTCTTCCTCTTCTTGTCTCTTAGGCACTGTAATTTCTTTAGGGGCTGAGTGAACTAGAACAAAAAAATAAAATAAAATAAAACCACATTATTAGAGATGACTTTAAGCAGAAAGATCATTTCAACAAAAATAAGAACATAAGAAAATTAGATGTTACTAAAAAGTATGAAAAAATATTTGGTCATACTCCTGTTAGTATTTTATAAGTTGAGAAATTCAAACATCAGATGCTAGCATTAGCATGAGTACAATGAATACAAATTCTTATCATCTCAAAGTCATACAAACTCAGTTTAAATAGAACAACATGATAATTACCACATTTTATTTTACCGCTAACATTTTAAAGCTCTGGGAACTAAAGATAAATTTTCAACATCCATGGGAAAATATCAACTTCAAATTTTGAATTTTGGTCTTTTCCTGGGCTAGCAATATGTAGTCTAATCCTCTCGTGAAACTGGACAGTGACAGCGAACCACAGCTCCCTGTCTGCCACCAAATCATGAGTGTAAACAACCAATACACTCAAAACCATTGTTTTTCACTCTCACTATTCAATAAATTACAGGAGATAGTCAACACTTTATTACAAAACGGCTTGTGTTATATAATTTTGCCCAGGGCGCCTGGGTGGCTCAGTCTTCTAAGCATCTGGCTCCTGATTCCGGCTCAGGTCATGATTTCGTGAGTTGAAGCCCCATGTCAGGCTCTGTGATGACAGTGCAGAATCTGCTTGGGATTCTCACTCTCTCCCGTTCTCCCTCTCAAAATGAATAAATACAACTTTTTGAAAAAATGATTTTGCCCAACTATAGGCTACTGTAAATGTTCTGAGCATGGTGAAGGTCAGCTGGTCTAAGCTATGATGACTGGTAGGTTAGTTAGGTGTATAAATGCATTTTCAACTTGCAGTATTTTCAACTTATGATGGGTTTATCAGGACATAACCCCATCATAAGTCAAGGAAGATCTGTACTCCAATCCGGCTTCCAGTCCTCCACCAAAACTATCCTGTTAAAGGCTACTGACAAACTCCTTGCCAATAAATCCACAAGATATTTTTTTAGTCCTCATCAGAGTTCTCAAAAGCATTTGACAATGTTGACTACTTCCTCCTTGAAATACTAAACCCTATTTTTACTTAGGTTAGCTTCTCTAACACATTTCAATTTTTCCTTACTTCTCTGGTTGCTTCTTCTTGAACATCTTTGCCAGTTCATCAGACTGGAGTTCTACGTCCTCTCAATGTGCCTTTCTCCTTAAATTGATACTACCACTGCATAAACCTGTATTTTTTTTCTCTAGCCCAGATCATGATTGTAGTTCTGTATATCTGTACATAACTGCCCCTCAGACCAATCTACATGAACATCTCATCAGGCCCACTTGTCTTCTCTCCAAAAATTGCTTCTCCTGCAGTTTTCTCATTTCTCAGTAAGAGTACCACCACCCTGATTCATGCCAAAAAGTTGGAAATCATCCTTGACATCCTTTATTCTCAGTTCCATAGCCAATCAACCACAAATCCAGGTGATTCTAGATCCCACATGGCTCTCAAAGCTTTGTACTGTTTGCTTTCTCCATAACCTCTACTCTTCAAAGCACCATCTCTGATCTGGACTATTGTAGGATCTTCCCAACAGGCCTCCTGAGATGTCTTGCCACCTCTACTCCCTAAAGCCATTTTCTGTATTTACTATATTTACCTATTTTTAAATGTAGATCTCATTAAGTATCCTTCTTGCTTAAAATCCATTAGTCTTAATGGTCTCTAAGAAAACATGTTACTTCTAACCTTCTACCTCTTCCTCCAACATGCTATTCCAAATTAACTTCTATTCACCCAGTCATAGACTTTAAATTTCCTGACCACCAAGCTAGATAGATCTTGCTTTATTATTTCAACATTATCTCAGCAATTAATCATGTGACAGATTACTTCCCCACTAAACTATGAAGTCCTGAGAGGAAGGGTCTATTTTGATCTTGCTCATCACCATATGCCCAGAATAATAGGTACTTTTGAAAACTGCCATTTTGAATCAAAGTGCATTTGACTTCATACTTATAAAAATATTAAGATAGCATTATCTTAAAATTAATTTTCATGTGAAAGTAGCTTTAGGAATTAACTTTGAACTCATCTCCATTATTGACCATTTTAATTTTCATTTTTATAAGTTGTTACCTTCAGGATTATTTTCCAAGTAAACTTTATAACAAAGATTTGATTCCTTGGTCACTTTTTTATGAATCATATTTTACAGATTACAGCTTTTGCAAACATTAGTTTTTATAACCATAATTTCTACCAAATGCAGTTTTGCTAATTCGGATTTTGATTATCTAAATATTACTAAAACTGTATTACTCCATCAATTTTTTAGTCAAGAAAATTTACCAGGTTTTAGATAACTAGTAGTTGTCATTTATTGATTACCAACCTTGATTTTCCCCAGATAAAGTTTGGAGGTTTTTAGGATTAAGAAAAAAGACAGGATACTTGATCAGTTTTTGAACTCCAAAAAATTTTGTGGTGTGCAATTTTAGTTTTGTTTTTGCATTATTTCTACCAGTAGTAGTCAATGTACATTGAATGAAAGACTAATAATACCATTCTGCATTTTTTAAATTTGCTCTTATCTTTTATTACATTATCCAAGAAAATGTGATTCCACAGGATTGCAGTAAAACAAAGGTGAAAAGTATGTCTTCATCCAAATCAAATACCCTGTTGTATTCCCAGAGCCTAAAGAGTTGACTTGTGTCCAAGACCCTTCCTGCACCAAGAAAAAAATGAATAGATAATAAACTGAGAATTCAGAAATTACTTATAATTAACTTTGAAATATCAGAAGATTCTCAGATATACCCTTTCTTTTGCAGAACAGTAGGAGGAAGACAAGAGTATGAACCAATCTGATGGGGTCTGAATTTTGAGACCCTGGACAAGCTATTTCCCATTCTATGCCAGTTCATGAATCTGTAAATGAATGTAATACTAGTACCTACCTCACAGATTTTTTTGTGGGCATTAGATTAGCTAACATATGTAAAACACTTAGAACAGTACCTGACATGTAATACATACTACCTATTAACTACCATCATCATCATCTTGTCTTTGTCCCTTTCCCATTTAGTCCCATTTTAAATACAGGTCATTAATGCAGGAAAGAAAGAAATTCCAAAAAGAAGAATAACAATATTGGGAATTAAACACATAAGGAACATAACCTCCTACATCTAGACTATTTGTAATACATAAAATACTAATTTGCTATGTTCCAGACTAATCACCCCCAACAATTCCACTCTAACTATAATTTTTATTTCTAAACTTGATCTGATCTATTTCCCCCTTGACCCAATAATGTACTTTACAAATCAAGACCAAAAACAGTTGCATAAACAAAAGACTTGAATGCCTATAAGCCAGATTCACAAGGTAAGCATGATGATTAAAACCATGCTTTGATAAAAGAGGAAGAGGGAGATATTGTCATTTTAATATTGATAGTGAACATTATCATCTAAATGATTCCTAAGCACAGTTACTCTATAGTTGGATGGCTTAGTTATACATTTCATATACCCAAGTCTCTAATATTCTTCCTTTTCTTTCAAAAATTCCAAATACAGTTTCAATAGAGCAAATGAAATTTAAAATGTCTCCTACAATCAAATTCAACAAAGAATATAAATACTCTCCCAGATTATATTTTTTGAGTTTTAAAATTACCAAAACTTACCAGAATTTTTAATATAATTAACATATAACTGCAATATAAATTTAAGGTTTGAAACAGTTTTATTACACTAAAAAATTTACAATCATTAATATACAAGTTCCTCCGAACCAGTAATCATCCAGTTTTCTTTAATAAGAGAGATTTAATGTCATCTAAATATCATTATGTATAAAATAAACCCAGAAGATATTTCTTTGCATTAAATATCATTTTCAGAATACTTTATGAGCATGACAGGGACTATACATTTCATCACATTTCTCAATACTCTTATCAAAGCATATATGCAGTAGAGGCTAAAATAGAAAAAAAAAAAAAACTTAAATAAAACTACAATATTCCCAGATATCAAAACTACATGCTCAGCATTTTTCTGCTCAGCATTTTAAATTCATCTAAATATAAGAAAAGTTACGAATTTCAACTCTGACATTCCAATCATTGAGCATGCAAAAAAATTAAAAGAAAAAAAAAGAAACCCATACACAATTGATGAAAGTGTAAGATGATACAATCACTTTGGGAAAAGGTCTGGCAGTTTCTTAAAAACTTAAACATATAGGTCTTCCCTAATCCAGCATCATGTCTACTAGAAATTTATACAATACTCAGAATCTTTATACATAATAGCCAAAATCTGGAAATAGGCCAAAAGTCCATCAAAAAATAATGGATACACAAACTGAGGTATACTTCTACAATGGAATACTACTCAACAACCAAAAGTAATGAGCTACTGATAAGAGGATGAATGAACACGGATATTAAAAACATTAAGATAGGTGCAAGAAAACAGAAACAAAGGGAACATAGTATATGAGTCCAATTATATAAAGTTCTAGAACAAGCAAAACTTATCTGATTTTTGAAAAATTAGAACAATTGCCTGATGTGCCAAGGGACTGATCAGGAAAGGGGAGGAGAGAAGTTTCTGGGGTGAGAATAATGTTCTAAATCTTGATAGGGATATAAGCTACACAGGTGGAGTCACCTGTCAAAACTCATCATTTAAAACTTGTATATTTCACTGTTTGAAAATCTTACCCAAAACACACACACACACACACACACACACACACACACACACACACACACACAAATATTGAATTCCATTTCACAATACTTATGCTTAATTGTTTAACAGGAAATTATTCTAAATAATTCTCCAACGTTTTAAATAGCTGTTTTATTTTATAATTTTTTAACATCTTTTTTTAAGGTTATTTATTTTGAGACAGAGAGGGAGGGAGTGCAAGTATGAGCCAGTGGGAGAGGGGCAGAAAGAGAGGGAGAGAATCCCAAGTAGGTTCAGCACTATCAGCACAGAGTCGACACAGGGCTCAATCTCATGAACTGTGAGATCATGACCTGAGCTGAAAAGAGTTGGACGCTTAAACAACTGAGCCACCAAGGCACCCCATCGTTTTATTTTTAAAAATGAACTGATGGATGGATACACGATAAAGCAAATACGGCAAAACAATAATCGCAGAATTTAGGTGGCAGGCATATAAAGGTTTACTGCAAAATGCTTTTAACTTTTCCTATTTGAAGAGTTTCTTAACCTTTTTAACGAGGTGAATTCACACATAATTTTAAGACATTAAAGATCTACTAACAAAGTGTAAGTCTAATGATCTATCTCTTTTAATTTAAATTTTGGGGCTAACTTTGGGTGGTAATTTTATTTTAATTTATATGGCTTTCCACTACTTAAGAAGCAACTGAACACTAAAAATGATATAAATTCAAATTATACCTACTAGTTTTAATCAATTTAAAAAATATATAAAAATATACTGAGTCAATTTCTCAAAATCATATGCAAACATTTAATATGACTGTTAACATTTAATTAGATTGTATATCTTAAGAACTCACTTTTTTGTATTTAAGTATTACAACCATATTTCATCTAATTATTTTTACATATTTACAATCAAATTCACCATCAAATACTTAACTGATTTTGAGAATTTGTGGATCTTAACATCTAAAAAAAATATATTATGACATTTAGATATGGTACATTTAGTATCCACTATAAACACAATTATTTAAATAAATGTATTTTAATTGCGCCCCATCCAAAAAATTTTATCTCAGTAGTACTGAATTCTTTGTCTTATGACACATAAAGAGTACACAAATCAGTACAATGTATCACCCTGTATTTAAAAGATATGTATTAACAAAGCATTTAACCACCATCATCTACAGTATATATTAAATACAATATGTCACATTCTAAATTATTTACAGGTCTATTTAAAATTTGGCATTACTCTAAAAGAAGGCACATGGAAATAATTCATAGTCTAAACATTTTCACATAAATAAAGATGCAACAGGGTAGAATGAAATCTTTCAAAAATGAAATAACACTCAATGTCTCATACAAAAAAAGCCAAGTACTTAATTTGAAATTTTTAAGAAATCTAATGGTATTTTTAGAAATGAAAAGAGCTTTGTTAAGTTTTTCAGGATGCCATTATAAATCATACCTAGTTTAGAAAAATCAAGTTGTAAAAGTAACAGTGTATCATTCAAGTTCATGTGGATAAGATACAAAGGTGGCAAAAATAACCTATTATCCAAATTACTAATATACTCAATGAAAGGATATTTTGACTTAGCTTATTTTTCAAATTTAATATGCTTTTACAGAATCAAGTCTACATTTTAAAAATAAAATCACTCTTACCTATGTTTTTCAGCATTACATTTCGTAGGTAAAGTTCATGGCATTTAAATCTTTGCAAATTACAATTAAACAAGATTGACTCAGAAAAATGCTGCAGTAAACTCACTGCAATGAGTACAATTCTGGCGTTTAAATGTATATAAAAATAAAGTTTTTTCTTGTACGCAGTCCCTAAATTCTAAGAGTCTGTCACCTGACAAAACCAAAGAAACAACAATCTTGAACAATGCTGAAGGAAAATATGACTGTAGAAGACTATTACAGGCAGCAAAAAAACTTTAAAGGGCAATTTTGTATATTAATTTGTTACCTACCACAGTGATTTTAGAACCTAACCACACACAAAAATAAATGTGTTGCACTTTTTTGAACACAAAACTCTCCTAGAAAACATCTCACAAATTTAATGTTGCACAGAGCAGAGTTTGGAAAACTGATCTGGCTGCACAAAGTCAACATTCAAATTGAACATTAACATCAATTCTGAGTAGCAGCATGCTAAGATTATAATATGAATTACATTACATATGGTAATATGCTTCCAATAATTTCAAAATGTTAAAACTGACTACTTCAAGGATGTATTTACTAAAATTATATTGTAAAAACATTAAATTAGAATTATAAGATTCTAATCTCTTGAGTCCAGTTTAGACTTAAAGAAAAATCACAGCATAAAGATGGAAGTACTGAAAAGAGGTATCATATTATACATGCAAGGCATTTTCATAATAAAATATTTAAGTCTAATAGCAGACATAAAATGCTGATGAAATTAAGCAATCTACAAACTAAAATAGTACCAGGAGAGGTTTTTTTAATTCTATTTCAATAGCCATAACCTAAATTCTGGATTTAATTTCCTCTCACTAAATGCCTAACCCACAAATGCTATTATAATGCTAACTCAGATATCTAATTCATATCCCTCTAATTAAAAGTGTTCAATGACTACTTATTGTACATTCAACTGTGATTATTTAAAAACAGCATTCAGTGTCATCCATAATCTGGCACCAATCAACTTCCAAACTAATGTCCCTCAATTCACCTTCACCCACCTCCTCTTTTCAGCAAAATTTTTTTGAGAATCTAGTATGATTTAGGCATCAAGCTACATTCCAAATACTCTGTTCTAGTGGTTCTCAAACTTTAGCTTCCATCAGAATCTCTAGAGGGTTTATTATAACAGATTTCTGGATTCACCTCCAGAGTTTCTGATTCAAAAGGAAACGGATTTACATTTCTAACAAAGTTCTCAAGTGGTGGCGATGTTGCTGGTCAACGCTACTCTTGGTGAACCATTACTCTACTCCAAAGGCAACAAACTGGAAGCCCAGTGGCCGAATGAGGCCCACTCACATGTTTTGTCTATGTAGTTTTTAAAACATTTTGAATTATTTGCAAACATTTTTAAGTTGAAAATCTTCACATAAAAATGCAGATTTCTGGAGTACTGCATGTAAAAATTTTGCTGGAGCTAATTAATAGTAGCTATTCATTTAATCCTAGTCTAGGTAACTAAGTCCTAATTGGCCCTCTCTGTATCCACTTAAAATCACCTGGCCTACCACTGTGCTTGTATTCCCTGATTCACTTCTCCCCATTCTCTAAACCTTTTCCCATGTTGTTCATTCTGACTTAAACATCCTTTTTCCACTGTAATGAAATACTGAAATTCCACCTACGCATTTCTAAAGATTGGCTTAAAAATCCTTCCTCAACAAAGCACCAGCAAAAATATACATATTAAAAATTTCACTTAAATTTAAAATGTGCTTTCAGAATTGGGATTTTATTTCTGCAAATACTAAAATAGCAGTATTTACAATAATATATATTAAATCATAACTATTTTTTGCTATTTTTATGTAAAATTTTAATTTTGTTCATTAACTTTTTTACTGTGAAATAAATCTTTTTCAGAATAAGATATGAAAAATGATTACGACATTAAATCTTATAGCCAAAATATATAATAAGTCCAGACAGAGAACAATCTTATTTTGCTGGACAAAAAAGGGAAGAAGGCTAGGGGTAACTGATAGAAGTCCCCTGATTTCATAACCTATGAATCTTTAAAAGCAATTTTAATGAAATAAACACTTCTATAATTTTTCATATGGAATATATTTTAGTGGATTTTTACTTCTATGGAATAGCAGGGGAGAAACCTACAGAGAAATGAAAACTGAATGCTGGCCCTTGCTCTGCCATAAACAGCTCTGTTACATCAAGTCACTGAGTTCTCCAATGGACCTCAGTTTCATATCTCTAAACTGAAGAGGTGGAAAAAAGTGATTTCCAAATACCTTCCCTCTCTAAAATTCTATCACTTCTTCAAAACACAGGAAAGCATAAAAATCAATGTCATACAGACAAGCTTCTCTTATCAGGCCTGTACTGTTTCTAAATTAGACGGACTTAAAAACCTTGAACTACAGCTTTCAAAGCTCTAATTTAAAATGCTGAAGACTCAGAACTTTGAAAGAATACATATGTATATCTTTTTCATGTATGTTCTATTTTAATGATCAAAATAAGACATCTTTTGTAAGGCCATCAATTAAACTTCTTAGAAAAAAAATTGAAGACAAAAAATATATAACCATGCCAACCAATGCATACGTTTTAATATATCTCAAAAGAAAATTAAATAATTGGATAATGTCAAAAAAAAGGCTTTTTCACAATTGAGACTAACAACACTTTTTAAGAGTATATGTATCCTGCTTAGGGTATTACCAAATGAAAGTAATTTGGCCAAAATTAAAATTATCAAATTGCAAGATTAAAAAAAAATATTAGAGACTATTACATTCAGGCAGATCATGCCGTAAGCGAACTGCTTTCAACTTCTCCACTTCAATTTTTGCTCTTAGCAGCTCTTCCTCTAGCTGCTGCCTTCTTTTCAATCCATCCCTCTTCTCCTGAACGTACAATCCAAAATTTTTTTGATTTTCTAAAATTATCTGATGCTCTTCTTTCAGCATTTGCAGAATCTGAGGGTCATACCCTAACTGTGTCCTAAAGTGTTCTCCACGCTCATGCCGAAAAAAATCATCTCTCCTTGGGATAGAAGATGGAGACGAGGTCATTCTCATGTCAACAGAGGAAAGTGACGGCGACAAAGATCTTTCCATAACATGTACTAATTCATGGTCTTCTCTTTGCTCTAAAATATCACTCTGTTGAGAATTTAAAACCAGTAGAGGAGGGGGCTTAATGTCTTCTTCTTGCTTCACCTCCACTGTAATAGCAACTGGATGGTGATCCAACATTACCTGTAGTGAACTCGTACCAGCCTGTGCTTCCTCATCCAAGTTTGCACTACAGCACACAAAAAAGCATTAAATGTAAATCAAATGAAGACAAGAGCATATTTATAGCATCATTTCATAATTAGTATACATCAAATTGTCAAGCTTTAGAGCTATAAAGAAAATTGTGAAACAAAAAAATTTAATCCTTGAAATTTAAAATGACTAAATTTAAAATTTCAATAATATACACATACAGCTCTCACTGCATCCTTAACTTTAAAATCAAGCTCTTAAAAGGACAAAAAATTGCAAATACTACCTAAGCCCAATGAGGTAAATAAAAAAGAAAGGCCTTTCTTAATGCTCTCAAAGACATACCACATGTTCCCACAAGCCCGACGTTCTTAAATGGTATAAAGGGACATTTACCGCACTTTGGGCCTTGCTATTCCCACACCTTAGCCCTAGATCCCCTGCTCCTGCTCTCCTGGGCTGATCTAAAAATCACCAAGGTCCATGATTTCTAGGATAGAAGACCATAGATAGGAAGTACTGTCCTCCTATAGGATTTCTATATCTGTCCAAAAAAAAACAAAATCAAGTTTTTGTATGGCTTTGGGTATGCCCAACTATCAGAATGTTATCCTAACTATACAATTTTAGATACCATGGTGTTTATTCTTTACAGATCCTAAACCACATGACTCCATTGGCCTTTCAGTCTTTCAACCATTGGTCAGATAAAGTTCACAGGGAAAGGTTTCATATCCACTACTGTATCCCCAGCAGAGCATAATACTGTACTTGGAACCTAGCAGGTATTTATCACATGTTGAATGATTAAACAAAAGGCATTTTTAATGAAGTATTTTTAAATGGCTTATATACTGTACACTGAGTCTGTTAAATTTACATGTAACTTTCATAAAATACACACTTCTATCAGAGAAAACTAGTTTTAGCGTAATTTAAACTGTGACATAACAATATTTGTTATGACATAAAACACAATGTATCTAAAAATTCTACTTTTTCAACAAACAAATTTCATGAGTAACATGAAGCTACTGATTAAGAATATGTAATTTTTTTCTTGGGTTTTTTTTAATTTATGCTTCTGCCTAACTTAAAAACAAGTTATAGAGGGGAAAGGGAGTATTGGACCATTAATGAAAAAAACACTACATTCAACATTATTTAGAGAACACTTTCCAAATGATAAATAAGTAACATAGTTAAGAATGCACTCTACATGTATGATTAAAATGCTGGAATAAGTTCAAGTAGAACATGAGGAACAAAATTAAAACTCTCCATATGTCACTTACTAATGAAATTAAATTGCCAGAAATTATCAGATATTTAAGAGATACAAATGAAATAATAAGATATATAGTATGTTATGAAAAATTTGTAGATTATATAAATTCCTTACTTTTCATTCTTTTTGTCATCTTACGATTTTCAAAAGTAAAACAATACAATATCAATGTAATTCAAAGTAGTAAGTCTTCCCTTTATTAACTCTAAAACCTAGCAAGGAGGAAAGTTAAAACTACAGACAAAAATGAAACTTTTAAAAACCCACATAATTGCTATTCCAAATTAGCATGTATAAAGGAGTGTAAGAACCACTATTATATACAGACATTACACTCCCATGTAAATTTTAAAATGCCTTTATCAGAAATATTCATTTTCATTGAAATATTACAAGTAAGCATAACGAAGTAAAAAATAAAAAATGTTTTAGAGAAGGTCACAAATATAAGCAGAAGGACTTCTAAAATTTATGAATTTTGAAGGTCAAATAGACTGCAAAAACACAAAATATAATCTGATATTAGAGAAAAGTAAAAATAAAGACATATATCAATGTGTTATAGAGGTAGCCTTACAAAACGGGTATATATCTTTAAATATGTTAAATATAAGCAATAATATTTACCTTATTAAGAATGGGAGAGTTTGGGGAGACTAACAGGCATATTTTATACTGAAGCATAACTAAGATTATAGATTATAAGCTTCTGAGAATTATGAAGATTCAAGATGATGTCAAATCAAGTAAAAGCACATTAAATATACAAATATGTTAAATAAAAATGCGAATACAGAGAAAATGGCAATGTGCACACTGACACAAGCACTTACAAGGCTTATTTCTAATAATAAATTCTTCCCTTTAAAATATGAAAAGTTGTTCTTGTTTAAATAGTGGGTTTTGTAATGTATAAATTAACAAATTCATTTATCAGAGCAATGTTGTTATCCCAAAAGATTGACTGTATGTTCACAAACAGTCATAATGTAAACAGATACTTGTATATTACTTCTCTTCTATACTCACTGTATTTTTAAAATACACCACTAATTAAAACTACAGTTTATATATGTAGTTTTCAAATTACAAAAGCCTATACTTAATACCCAAAAGGTAGTTTTATACCTGTAACACGAAAGCCACTTTACGGGGGCAGGGGGGTGGTTAATAAGCAGTACAGTATAAAAGTCTTACTGTGGAGTTTTTTGGACACCCAGCAAATTAGGATTTAATCATTTCTCTTCACAGAGAACATTTTAAGCACTGATGAATTAATACACTGTGTATCCAAGTTCCAGATTCCCCCTGATTTTTTTTTTTTTTTACTATGTTATCTACCAGAAATAAGCAGTGTATGATAAGAAGCTGGTCTCAAAAAACCTACCCTAATAAATTATAAAAATAACAAGTTTGGTTAGAAAGTTTTTCTCCCGTTTCTCTCCTAACTTCAAAAGGATTTTTCAGGTAATCAATAATTTAGCTTATATAATGACTCTTCCACCAAGAAGAAAGCACTGTAAATCTTTGTTTGAAATGTCCCTCAACTCACAAGTTTACAATTTGTTTAAATAACCCTAAATGGTTCAGAAGAATGCAGCTGCCATTTTTATGTTTTCTCAGGGGTTAAAATTTGAATTAGTAATAAGATAACAGTTTTGAAGATTCCCAGTTATTCCCAGACCATAAATTTAACCAAACAACTGTTTCTAACCCTGTAAGAACTTAGTTGCTTACTCATATATTAAAATTCATATTTTATATCTTTGCAAAATAGGAGTGCTTACCCTTCTTTCCTATATGATTCAAGATCAAAGTGAAACTACACCATTAATGAACAAAAACAACAAAAACTTTTAATTTTATTAAGTAATCTGAATCCCTAATTAGGCATTAACTCCTTGTATTTATCTTTCTTATTGTGAATATGTTGGAAAATAATTTAAACTGTCTTAGTATATACAATCATGCCATTAATAAATTTACTTAATTTTTTATTTTAGGCTTTTAGCTCAATTAATATTCACTAAGTGTAGACAGTAATAATTCATTAAAAAACAAGGGTTCTTCCATTTCTCCTGAAACTGCTAACTTTACATAAAATTGAAAATTCCAATGAAATATAATCTTAAGTAAGAAAAAGATATCTCAGAAGCTAATTAGCAATTTAAATTTTAAGCTTAAAAAGTTCATGAGGTTATGTTACAAATTTCATCCCATTTATTACTCCCTAACCTTTACTTTTAGAAACTATAGAGAGAAGGAAGGGGGAGGGGAAGACAATAAAAAGTGGCTTAAATCAAATGCAGCAGAAAAATTCCTTATAGCCTCACTTTTCTTTTTTAAGAAAGCAAAACAAAGACACTATTCATTGCTCCCGTAGTGGGGATGCTTACTATGCATATCTCTATCACAACTAAGCCAGAGCCCAATAGATAGGAGGCGCCATAATTTTCCACAAGAAAATAAAATAAAGCTTACCTTTGAATGTGGTTCCTGTCTCTTACCAGGCAAAAACTGGAAATCTGGGGAATCATCTCCATAACTTTCTTGGTTGGCTCAGAAATATTGCTTTTAAAATCTGATTGGGTCTCTTTTTGCTGCAATAGCTCCTGTTTGGCATATTCTTTGAGCCTTTTGTAAAGGGTGCGTAGGCCCTGGGCTGTTCGAGGAGGGCGATCTACTCCAATTGCATTATAGTTTACTGCTATGATATCCCAACATCTATTCTTTTCCACTATTACTGAATGTTTATTAGTGTGTTCTTCGAGAATTTTAACATATGGCTTCACAAGCTTTAGCAAATCAAGCTTTTCAGATAAGGTAAAATTGGAAGATCTAGCCTTTCCTACCATTGTTCTTTTCAAATTAAGTAGGCAGTTTCTGAAACCACCATGCAGCCTTCAGCTCTGCTCAGCTCTTTTCACAAACAGAAAAAGATCAGGCTTAACTAGGCTAGCCTCATTTAGGCCCACGCCTACAGGGGAGGGTTTATTAAAATTCCTCCAGCTTAAGCTGACGCAGGTTCAGGAAATCTGCTTAAGCCAAGCCTGACCTACATAAAGCTTCTCACTGAAGAAGACAGGAAGGCACAAGCAAAACACACTTGTGTATAAAGAGAACAGCTCGAGATAGGATTTAATACACAAAGGTCTAGAGATAAACAGGGAACACAGCTAAAAATTAGCTAATTTAGTGAGAATATCGTATTTCCACACATGTATGCCTAGCTGATAGACTGAAACTGCATTGCAGTACCACTTTAATAAAAACAAAAGAGGAACTGTTTTGTGCTATTTGTTTACAAATCCAGTAGACAGGGAAATGAAAAACTAAAGATGAGTGATGAATGTAGTGATTCCTAACAGAGCCCCTAATCACTGTTTTCTGAGCTGCTGTTCTCTTACAAAATCTGCATAATGCTGGTCCTGCTGTCAATCAGGAATTGCATATCCTCTAGCTAGTTAGGTTACACCCAGACTCAGACTTCACAGTAAAGCTAAGCTTCTCCTTCATTTACAGTCTACAGTAGCCACTATATTTTTTTCAGTTACTTATGAAAAAATTTTTGTTGAACATTAAATCTAAAAAACACTTAAAAATTATATGTTTAAAGCAATGGATTATTCTAGCTGTAACGTATGTGAATATGCTAGCCTGCTTTATCATGTGTAAAAAACACCATTCACAGTGAGAACAGAATAATCATGCCTGAAGACCGCACACAACAAAATGGCATTTGCTATTATTACAGAGTAGGATTTTTATTTAGCTATATTCATATAATTTGGACTATTTAAAAACGAGACACCAGGAGGCGCTTTGGGTGGCTCAGACAGTTAAGCGTCTCACTCGATTTAATTTCAGTTCAGGTCATGATCCCACGGTTCGTGGGATCAAGCCCTGAGTCTGACTCTGCACTGGAAGTTCAGAGCCTGCTTGGGATTCTCTCTCTCTGCCCCTCCCCCACCTGCAGTATCTCTCTCTGGCTCTCAAATAAACATTAAAAAAGAGAGAAAGAAAGAGAGACTTCAGGCTCAAAATAGAGTCACTTATGCTAAGTCCCATGTCACCTAATTGCAACTTAATTACAGTTTTGGCTCTTCTAAAAACGGGATTTTAAACCAATCAAGAACTATGTGATCAGCACAAGCAGGCAATCTGCCTGCCAGACCCTTAAGGAAAATGAACACAACCAATCCACTTTTTCCTAGGATAATTTCCTTGTTCGCACTCACTTCTGCCTATGAAAGTCATTCATTTTGTATAGTTCCTCAGAGTTCTCTTCTGTCTGTTAAATGGGATGCTAATTCATAAATCATTGAATAAAATCAATAAGACCTTCAAAACTTATTCAATTGAATGTTGTTTTTTAACAAATGTAAACAGCTAGTCTAGCCATTTGCAAGGCCACCAGGTGGAGTTTAGAATGTACTTTCTAATCCCTGTCAGAAAACATAATAAATGTATGCATAACAAGTTTAACAATGTAACATAAACAAGGTTAAAAAAAAAAAAAAAGCCTAGTTTCCCTTCATATACAAGTATAGGGGCTAAGGGCAAGCTGCTCCAAAAATGGGCCACTTTGGATGAAGACTGTTTTGACTTAAAAGCAATCAAAACTCAGCAGATTCAGGAAAAGCTCTTAACCTCCCCCTCAACTACCTAAATTTACATTGAAAAGGAGAACCTGTACCAAGAAGAAAAGCTACTAACAGATTGTTCCTTACTTAAGAAAGGTATCTACAGTAACAGGGCAACCTTTGTTTTCCATACATATACTCTTACCTTCCTGCTAAAGGTCTTCCTCCTCTTTGTTTCCCCAGACCACTAAACCCCCTCCTTAGCTCAGGATGTTATATAAGTCTCAAATTCCCTGTCTTTGAAATCTCATGTCTGTGTGGATTCCCTGTATGCGTAAAACTAAATTTGATTTTCTCATGCTAATCTATCTCCTGTCAATTTAATTCTTAGTCCAGTGAAAAAGACCTAAAGGGCAGAAGATATTTATTCCTCCCTAACATAGCCGTTAGGCAGTTTTATTGCTCAGTAAATTGCAGAAAATAGAAATGCAAATGATATTTGTCCACAGAGATGCAAACTAAAAACTGACCCACCTAACAACCTGATCAAAGGAACTCAAAGGAAACCCAAGAATACAGGATATATGCCGTCTTTAGATAATAAACTTAGTTAATTTCAGAAGAAATAACTGGCGATGTATTAAAAAATGCAATGCTGGGGCACCCGGGTGGCTCAGTCGGTTACAGTGTCCGACTTCAGCTCAGGTCATAATCTCACGGTTCGGTTCTTGAGTTCAAGCCCTACATTGGGCTCCCTGCTGTCAGCACAGAGCCCTCTTCAGATCCTCTGTTACCCCTCTCTCTAACCATTCCACGCTCATACTCTCTCAAAAATAAACAAACATTAAAAATTTTTAATAAAAAATGAAATACTAATAAAAATATGAAAAATCAATAAATCTCATAAAATTATTTCAAAAAATGTATACTAAAAATAATTTTCATCCACAAGACTGGCAAAATTCTTAAAGATTGAAAATGTCAAGTAGACGATGGTGCAGGGCAAAGGGTTCTCTTTGGTACTATCATGGGAGTGTAAAACAGCATTCTGGATGGCAGTGTGAGAGTATTAATATTTCACATGTGTAAAACCTTCTAAAATTGCAGTAATCTTACTTCTCAGAATCTAACTTAGAAAAAATATTCAAATACAGGGAAGAATAAACCATTCCCTGTAATAGTATACTGTTGGAAGCAATCTAAGGGCATTTCAGGTGGGGACAATTAAAATCACTACAATAGGGGCGTCTGGTGGCATAGTTGGGAAAGCATCCAACTCTTGATTTAGGCTCAGGTCATGATCTTGCAGTTCGTGCGTTTAGACCCCACATTAGGGTCTGTGCCTGACAGCATGGAGCCTACCTGGAATTCTCTCTCTGCTCCTCCCCACCCACCTTTCTCTCAAAATAAATAAAATTTAAAAAAAAATTTTTTTTAATCACTAGAATACATCCATAACTCTAGGCAGCACTAAAATAAAAGAGGCAGATTTTTATGTATTGACACAGAATAAGCTCCAAGATATATGGTAGGTGAAATGAGCAGTAAAAGAAAAATACATACTATATAATCCCATTATGTTTACCAAAAACAACCAAAGCTAAATAACTGTAGATACAGAAAAAATATACACAGGAACAAAATATGTAGGCAGGCATAAACACATGTATGAAAACGTACTCCCAAAAGGTCTAGAACTCCACTGTCCAATACAGTAATGTTAACAAAAGAAAACCACAGGCCCTAATGGTATCACTTTGACTGAGTTCCCAAACTGGGGCTTAATACCCAAACTTAACTGCAGTTTCAACCTCCCCCCAGAAATGTGGCCTTAACCAGTCAGTCAGGAAATTTTTCTTTCCACCAGTGCCAATGACTCTGTCATCTGGGTCCTCTCCCTCAAAGATGAGGTACTCTGCATGGTAAGACCCCTCCCCTAGAAAACAATCTTGTCAATCCTTTTCTTTCGCTAATAACTTTCTTAACCCTCCTTCCTTCCTTCTATAAAAACCTTTCATTTTATACAACTCTTTGGAGTGCCTCTCTACTAGCTAGAGGAAGTGGGGCCCAATGCATGAATTCTTTAATAAAACCAATTAGATCTTCAAACTTACTTGGCCTGATTATTTAGCAGTAGCCATGAATCATGTGTGGCTACTGAGCATTTTAAATGTTGTTAATGGAACTGAGAAAGTGAATTTTAAATTTTATTGAATTTTAATTTAAAGTTAAAAAATTTAAATTGAAGAAACATATTTTTTCCATGAAATACAACTTTACTGTTTTGGTAGGATTACATTTTACATAACCTTTTGATCCCATATACTACTATTTCTAACATTACTGACAAGAACAACCCCCTTGACCAAACTTTAGTCAGGCTCCTCTGAGCCCTCTTCTCAACTACGCTTTGGCCTTGGCAGCCTGCCAGGCCCAGATTTGGCAAGAATCTCTCCACTCTTGAAACCTAACCAAATTCTTCATACCTTCACCCCGATCCTAACCAAGTTCCTCTCAGTAATTTTTCATTCACTCACTTCTATATCCTGCCCCTTGGCTATAAATCCCTGTTGTGTTGGGAGTTCAATTCAATCTCTACCCTCTACTGCAATAGTTTTGAGTAAAGTCTTCTTGCTTATTTTACTTTTCCAATACAATTTTTCTTTGACATTACACATAATCACATCACCAGTGTAGCCAATGTTTCTTTCTTTTTTTTTTTTTTAAAGTAATCTCTACACCTAATAAAGGGCTTAAACTCACAAACCTGAGGGTCAAGAATCGCATGCTCTATCAACTGAGCCACCCAGGGCCCTTCCACCAGTGTATTCAATCTTAACAAATTGATTACGTTTGAATGATTTTTTTCTATGCACTGATGTAACATTTAATGGACTTGTTTGAATATTTTATGCAGACAGTACAAATTACAGTGATATCCTGTGTAACTGTAATTGATTACTGTTCTGAAATATTTATTACAGTTTTAATTGCATTATAATTAAACTCTTTTTCTAGCCAAAAACATTTAAGAATGGACAAAAAAAATTTTTTTAATGTTTATTTATTTTTGAGAGACAGAAACAGACAGAGCACAAGCAGGGGAGGAGCAGAGAGAGAGGGAGACACAGAATCCAAAACAGGCTCCAGGCTCTGAGCTGTCAGCACAGAGCCCAGTGCGGGGCTCGAACCCACAAACTGTGAGATCATGACCTGAGTTGAAGCCAGATGCTCAACCAACTGAGCCACCCAGGCACCCCAAGAATGGATAAATTTTTTAATATAAAAAGAAAATACACTACTGATGCAGAATCAAGTGGACATGCAGAAGCTAGTACTCTCACTGGAACAATGAAGAATAAAGACTGGACTAAGGCACATCACAAATTTCACAATAAACACTAAATACAATTTGATACAAGAGAACAGAAATAAGCTGTTCATTGTGTAAAAAAATTTTAGATTATAAACCAGACAATACTATGTGACACTGTCAACAAATACATAGTAAATCTAACAAGAAATTTCCTCTCAACAAACAAAAATGAAGTTTAATCATCTAAAAAAAAGAATTAAATATCCAGAAACATTTTTAAATAATATATAACAAGGTGTGAGCTTGTCACTTTGGCCAGCCATAAAATGGCTTGGTTTCTTGCACAAAAAAGGAAAACCATTTCTAGATGAAGAGCTGGTGAAAAAAACTTTATTTCAGGTATGGAAATTTTGTTTAGAACATTACGGGAAAATTTTTTTAAAGATATTTTTAGGGGTGTCTGACTGGCTCAGTCAGAAGAGCATGCAACTTTTGATCTTGGGGTCATGAGCTCAAGCCCCATGTTGAGTGCAGAGATTACCAAAAAAACCAAAAAACAAAAAACAATATATACTTTTAAAAGGATTAAGCAAACAACAATTGTCTACAGAATACAAGACCTAACCCACTGATTCAATGATTCAGTATTTTTAAAATACAAATACTTTTCTTTAGATTTAAATGAGTTGTACAATTAAAAGATAAACTTTACTATGAATATTTGGGTCACATCTTATCTCAAAGGACTTCCAAACTGATAAGAAATGCTATCAATTCATGACCAAATATTCATGGCATAGATATTTGTGTATCTTCTATATCTGTAAAAAGCAGAATTTCAGTGAGAAATGGAAAAAAAAAGTTCCACCACAACCGATCATTGCTCTCTTAGGTTAGGTTAAAACTGATTTATTGAAATTTTAAAACAAAAAACTAATGTTTTGGGGTGTCTGGCTGGCTCAGTCAATAGAGCATGCAACTCTTGATCCTGGGGTCATAAGTTCAAGCCCTGTGTTGGGTGTACAGTTTACTTTAAAAGATAATTAATTAATGACAGATAAATAATAACTGTTTTACTTATTACTTTGTTCCAGATATACTATAAAAATTTTGTACTTGATTTTGATAAGTAGACTCTAAGGAAACTATCTTGAATATAGTTGTTAAAATCATTTGGAATATGTATGCAACTGCTATGACCACTGCCAGTTTATAGAAAAAGAAACAGAACACATTTCATTTAATGATGTTTTTTTGTTCTTCACCAGTGCTCACTGGTTGAGTCACAAAGTTTTGTAAAGAATTATAGTACTGTGAACTCCAATTCAACATTTGTTTGAAACAAAAGGAATGCTTGCCAAACATTCAATAATCAAAAACGAAAAAATGATACTTCACATTTTCTTACCAATATCACAGTTATATATGAATGAGCTAAATTTGAAGCTCTGACAAAAAAGTATCTGTGACCTGGTTAGATAGGTAAGAGAATTATGTTTAAAGTGAAAATTTTCGGGGCGCCTGGATGGCTCAGTCGGTTGGGCAGCCGACTTCGGCTCAGGTCATGATCTCGCACTCCGTGAGTTCGAGCCCAGCGTCGGGCTCTGTGCTGACAGCTCAGAGCCCGGAGCCTGTTTCGGATTCTGTGTCTCCCTCTCTCCCTCTGACCCTCCCCCGTTCATGCTCTGTCTCTCTCTGTCTCAAAAATAAATAAACGTTAAAAAAAATTTTTTTTAAGTGAAAATTTTCATAATGATACAAGTCAGTAAGTGACATACACATTTTTCCAACATGAATCAATGGAAAACTTTAATTGCAATTCAGAGTGATATGCAAATTGCATGCAAAAGCTATAAAATTTTTGAAAAATACTTTGTTGGGGCGCCAGGGTAGCTCAGTCAGTTAAGCATCCGACTGGATCTCAGTTTAGGTCTTAACCTCACAATCATGAGTTCAAGCCCTGTGTTGGGCTCTGCACTGAGCCTGGAGCCTGCTTAAGATTCTACCTCTCTCTCTCTCTCTCCCCCTCTCTCTCTCTCCCCCCCTCTGCTCCTCTCCCCCGCTCAGGCTCTCTCTCCAAAAATAAAAAATATTTTGTTGATATTCATAAATTTAGAGCTGCCTTTTAATTTACACAATGACCGTGTGAAATCAATGTTAATAATATTAACATTGAAAATGTGACATAGTAAATTTACTTAACTTTGACATACTTTTGAAACTGATGTGGTTTTTTTTTTAATGTTTATTTATTTTTGAAGGAGAGAGACACAGAACATGAGCAGGGGAGGGGCAGAGAGAGAGAGAGAGAGAGAGAGACATAGAATCCCTAACAGGCTCCAGGCTCTGAGCTGTCAGCACAGAGTCCAACGTGGGGCTCAAATTCACCAGCTGTGAGATCATGACCTGAGCTGAAGTCGGACGCTCAACTGACTGAGCCACCCAGGTGCCCTGAAACTGATACTTTTAATTCCCAGTCAAATCAATTCTTCTAAAACAGATGGAATTAGTTTTGCAGATCTAGATATGAATATAAACAAAATTTTTAAAAACTCTATTCAGATAGTAAACAACTTTTAACTATGTTTAGAACTTGGGTATACAAATCTGTTTTTTCAATTGTACTATGCAATCTAAATAATGATCAAGAATTCACAATAAAAATTCAGCATCCAAACTGAGATGTAAATGTAAAATATATACCAACTTTTTAAGACTTAGTACAAATAATAACATATTAATTACATGTTGAGATGATATAAATTTTGGGTTAAATAAAATGCATCATAAATATTAATTTCATCTGCTTTTTACTTTTTCTTAATGTGGCTACTAGAAAATTTTATAATCTATGTACATGATTTGTATTATATTTCTATTGACACAATGGTCTAGAAGGATAGCCATCAAATTATTGACAGTAACTATTACTGGAAGGAGGCTGAAATGGAGAATAGTAAAGAACTATTAATTTAACTGTATTATTAGAAAATGTATAAAAATATGTTCATATATCACTTATATAACCAAAATCAAATTGTAAGTAACTCTTACAAACTAAGAAAAACAATGCTATAGAATACTGGATGTAGAATACAAAAAAATTTAAAGAATAAAAGAACATCCAACATATAGAACTTGACCTCACAAGTAATTAGGGAGATAGAAATGAAAAGATCACAGTAGATTTTACCAATTCAACTGGCAAAAGTTAAAAAAAGTTAGGGGCGCCTGGGTGGCTCAGTCGATTGAGCGTCCGACTTTGGCTCAGGTCATGATCTCACAGTTTGTGAGTTTGAGCCCCGCGTCGGGCTCTGTGCTGACAGCTCGGAGCTGGGAGCCTGCTTTGGATTCTGTCTCCTTCTCTCTCTGCCCTTCCCCACTGGTGCTCTGTCTCTCAAAAATAAATGTAAAAAAAAAAAAATTTTTTTTTTAAAGTTAAAAAGGTTTAATTTAGCAGGATGTGTTAAAAAAGATGGGAGGGGGCGCCTGGGTGGCTTAGTCGGTTAAGCGTCAGACTTCAGCTCAGGTCATGATCTCACGGTCCGTAAGTTCAAGCCCCGCGTCGGGCTCTGGGCTGTCAGTTGAGTCTGGAGCCTGCTTCTGATTCTGTCTCCCTCTCTCTCTGCCCCTCCCCCACTCACTCTCTCTCTATCAAAAAATGAATAAATGTTAAAAAAACTAAAAAAAAAAAAAGATGGGGAAATAAATTCTCTCATATGCTAATGATGGCAGAGTCATTTTGGAAGGCAGTTTGGCAGACCATATTAAAATGTAATGCAAAAATAATAATTAAAAAAAGTAATGCAAACACATTATGATCTGACTACTATTTGCATAAGTTCGTAAGACCACATGCACAATGATATACACTGCAGGATTGTTTTTAACAAAAATCCTAAATAAACTATGATATAATCATACCATTGTTACTCTGTGGCAATTAAAAGAATGAGGTACCTCTATATGTTCTAAAACTAAAACAAGTATCTCCAAAGCATACTAGTGAAAACTGCAGGGGCACCTGGGTGGCTCAGTCAGCTAAGCGTCCGACTTCAGCTCAGGTCATGATCTCACAGTTTGTGAGTTTGAGCTGTGTGCTGGGCTCTGTGCTGACAGCTCGGAGCCTGGAACCTGCTTCAGATTCTGTGTCTGCCTCTGCCTCTCTCTCTCTCTCTCAAAAAAAAAAAAAAAAAAAAAAAACCCACATTAAAAATTAAAAAAAAAAAACTGCAAAGAATCCTCAACACAGAACAAAAGAAAAAGCAACCTTTTCATTTTGGGAGTAGATATTTGCAAATGATACATCTGATAATGGGTTAAAATCCAAAACATATAAAGAATTTATATAACTTAACACCAAAAAAGAAACCCCACAAATAACCCAATTTAAAGTGGGCAGAGGACCTGAATAGACATTTCTCCAAAGACATCCAGATGACCAATAGACACATGAAAAGATGCTCAATATCACTAATCATTAGGGAAATGCAAATCGCCTCACACCAGCCAGAATGGTTGGTATCAAAAAGACAGACATAACAAGTGTTGGCAAGAATGTAAAGAAAAAAACCTTCATGCACTGTTGTGGGAATGTAAATTGGTGCAACCAATGTGGAATACAGTATGGAGGTTCCTCAAAAAATTAAAAATAGAATTACCATATGATACAGTAATTCCACTACAAGAAATTTACCCTAACAAAAACATTAATTCAACAAGACATATGCACCATGTTTATTGCAGCATTATTTACAACAGCCAAGATACAGAAGCAACCTAAGTGCCCATCTCATACTTCATCGCTGTGCTTTGGTGATGACATTCTGTGATATTAAGCACCTGAGACAATCAAAAATTAGATTTCAGGGATCTTAGCAAACCTTACAGAACTGAAGGAGTCTGAGGAAGAAAAACTCAGTCCTCTTCCTGTGTTACACCCTTCTCTCAGACAACCACCACACTCACACTTCTGATGTAAGATGTGAGGTTCTCCCCACCAAGTGATTCTGTGACACCACCTGGGTGTCCTACAATTTAACAAAATTTTAACACTATCTACCTGCAGATAGCATCAGATCCCACAGGTTAAGGAATCAGTCCCACAAACCTACCGCCTCCCTTCAGACGCGAATCGCATCTGTGCTTCTGACCAACAGGCTATAAATGTGAGGTTCCCATAATCCCAGGGATTCAAGTAATTTGCTAGAGCAGCTCACAGAACCCAAGACAACAGTTTACTTACTATTTACCAACTTATCATAAAAAGATATGGCAAAGGATACAGATGAACATCCAGATGGAAGAAATGCATGGAGCAAGTTACGTGGGAAAGGACACAGAGCTTCCATGCCCTATCCAGGCAGCCAGTCTCCCAGCATCTCCACATGTTCACCAACCTAGAAGCTCTCCAAACCTCATACTATTTATAGAGACATCCTCATGTCAGGCATGATGTATTATTTAACTCCATTTCTAACTCTCTTCCCATGTGTGAAGAATGGAAGTGGAGCTGAAAATTCCCAGCATGTAATCATGGAATGGTCTTCCTGAAAACCAGCCCCCATTTTGGAGCCCACCAAGAATCACCTCATTAGAATAAAAGACACTACTATCACCCAGGAAATTCCAAAGGATTTAGGAACTCTATGTCAGGAACCAGGGTCAAAGACCAAATACTAGAATGAGAAAATGTTCTTAGTATTGTCATTAATGAGGAAATTAGAAGAGTTTTAGGAGCTCTATGCCAGCAACCAGGGTCAGAGGCCAATAAATATATTTTATATTATCTCACAGAGTCAAATTATAGATTTTACCACAACCATGCTACATGAATCACAGACCTACTCTATATAATCTAGATTTACATTCATCTTCACAGAATACCTCCCTGTCTGGCCACATCTTATTCTTGGGATAAAAAATATTTTGAACTAGGGGCACATGGCTCAGTTAGTAGAGCATGTGATTCTTAAAATCAGAGTTGTGAGTTCGAACCCCACACTGGGTGTGGAGACTTCTTAAAAATAAAATCTTTAGGGGCGCTTGGGTTACTCAGTCAGTTAAGCATCCCACTCTTGATTTCAGTTCAGCTCATGATGTCACGATTCAAGGGATCGAGCCCTGCATCAGGCTCTGCACTGACAGCATGGAGCCTGCTTGGGATTTTCTCTCTCTCTCTCTGCCCCTGTCCCACTCATTCTCTCTCACTCAAAACAAATAACCTTAAAAAAATTTTAGTAAAATCTTTAAAAAATGTATTTTTTGAACTAAAGGAGCCTCTGTCCCAGAAGCTGGTTGGTAGAACTTAGCCTTCAGTTAAATTTTATATACTAAAAATGTTGCTAAACTACTCATATTTACTTTAGCCATTTTTTCAACTAATCACTTATCAGTATAGTTAACATTATGGATATTGGAGGTATCTAACATCCATTCCATTCCTCCTCCATTGTGCAGCAGCCAGGAAATTAGGATGAGATAGTTCTCACTCCCAAGGACAGAAATGAAGAATGTGTATCTGACTGGTACATTGATGATTCTCAGAAACCAGTAAATCTTCCTTACAGTGGTAGTATAGGTCTAAAGTTAGGAATCCCTCTGGTCACAATAAAGTGGCACAATATCAGCATGAAGTTAAGAAAAGTTATTTAATGATTATGAGTAGGGCACATCTGCCTGCCAACAGATAGATGAGAAAAAAAGAAGTATATGGCCCCAATGATTGCTGAAATCTATTACTTAACATGAGGGGAACCAGTTTAACAATGAAGCCAATCCTGTGGATGACAGATGAGAAAAAGAGAAAGAACTGGGCTCATGATGACATCCTTTAAACTGCTAGACCAGTCAACCCTGAAGCCTAGAATTTCTAGCTACACATGCCAATAAAATTCAGTTATATAAGCCAGTATTTTTATTAATACATAAACTTAAAAGCGTATCAACTGGTATCTAAAGAACTGTGTTATCTTTCTTTCCATTGTGCTTATCCCATTTGCCTATTTTATCTTGCTTAAATCACCACTTCACATTTTGTTTTTAAATGAGCCTTCAAAGAGCCAACATATGAACACACACAATTCATTCCCCCAAAACTAGACACTGAACACCATTATTTCAATTATTCTACATCAGTCCTCCAAAAGCATAAAGCAAATTCCCAGTTTAAAGCTCTGTTCAAACAGGAATACTTCCATTTTGCACCCAATCCAAGTAACTGAGGAAATTCAGACCAAACTTAACATGCTTAATATGCTAGGCAATGAAGAAACTTTCCAAAAGAGCTTAGTAAATACATCCCACAAAGTTTATACACCAGTAATTTCTAGCCCTGGGAGGAGGGATGGCAGGAGTTGTAAGACTCTCAGAGAAACTGAGTAAAGCTCCTTAGAAAAACACGTCTCCTTGTTTTAACTGCCTCTATTTATCTAGTTGGTGAGGAAAGGATTCCTGTTCTAGGGTTATAGGGATGGCCAAACACATAACACCTGACACTGAACAGGTACAAAAAACAGTAGTCACATATACTCACAGTGTCGGGGAGGAAGACTGCCATATTCACGTAGGGTCACAGAGGGGTTGCCCTCCAGAACACAGTGAACTACCAGGGGTGTGGGAGGCAGGCTTTGCAGTACCAAGAGGGTGAGGTGTCCCCCAGCTCCTACAGACTTATTTAAATAATTCTGCAGCCAGGAGGGAAATGAAAGCTGCTATTCACAGATAAGCAGAAACTGTACCTGATCTATCTAATAAGGAGGGTTGTTTAGCAAGGGGATCTTATCCTCAGGAGCAAAGTAGGGAACATTCTCAAGATATAACATTAAAAAGTTTAACTTAGAAGGCACAACAAAATAATATTTTTTAACAATTAGATTATCAAATATCAAAAAGTATAAGTATATACTTATATACAGATTAAGCATCACAATAAATGATATATGCATTGCTCATTGCTGGTAGAAGGATAAACATCTAACCTCTGCAGAGGGTAATTGACTATTATCCATCAAAATGTTAATGCACATACCTTGAAACCAGCACCCTACTCCAAGGTATTTATCCTATGGATAAATGGATATTTATGGACATATCCTCACATATGTATGTAATATACAGACATTAGTTGTAGCTTTGCTTGTAACAAAAGACCTCAAATAACATAAATATCCTTTAATAAAGCACTAGTTAAGTATATTTGGCATACCCATACAATGAAATATTGGTAACTTTCAGGGGCACCCGGGTGGCTCAGGTCATGATCTCATGTTTGTGGGGTTCAGGCCCAACATCAGGCTCTGTGCTGACAGCTCAGAGCCTGGGGCTTGCTTTGGATTCTGCATCTCCCACTCTCTGCCCCTCTCCCACTGGCTCTCTCTCTCTCTCTCTCTCTCAAAAATAAATAAACATTAAAAAAATTTTTTTTGAAAGCATAAGGTAGAGGAATTGTAGAAGAGGGGAAAATGGGTGGTGGGCATTGAGGAGGACACTTGTTGGGATGAGCACTGGTTGTTGTATGTAAGCAATGAATCAAGGGAATCTGCGCCCAAAACCAAGAGCACACTATACACAGTATGTTAACCAACTTGACAATAAATTATATTTGAAAAATAAAAATAAATAAAAAATAAAATAAACAGCATAAGGTAGTTCTAAATGTACTGACAAAAAGATTTCTAAGATATACTGTTACAGTAAAAATGCAATGTATAGAACATTGCAGCAGGTGAACAATCATTTGTATGGGGAGAATATATACACACAAATATGATTCAAAATGTATAGAATATCTCCAAAAAGACACCCTAAAATTGAAAACTAGTTTGCCTCTAGAGAACTAGATGGCTACAGATCAGGGAAGGGAGTTTTTTTTATTATATTCTTCAGGCCTTCTAAATTCCTTACCATGTGATGCATTACTTGTTGTTTTAAGTCATGAAGAACTACATTTTATAATTCTATTCATATGAAATATCCAAAACAGGCAAATCCATAGAGACAGGAAGCAGACTGGTGGTTGCCAGGGGCTATGTAGAAGTGGGGAGTGGAGAACTGATTGCTTAATTGGTCTGGGTTTTCTTTTAGCATCATGAAACTGGAATTAGATAGTGGTGACTGTTGCAAACATTGTAAATATGCTAAATGCCACTCAGTTGTACACTTTAAATAGTTAAAATGGTGAATTCTATGTTATGCATATTTTATTACAATAAAAAATTAAACATTTATAAACTAAATATAAAACCAATAAAATTAAAAATCACATTAATTTAATATGACAGTGATACCTTACTGAAATTAAACCGTTATTCATGACATAAATATAATACCAACAGATTTGGCACAGGTTATTTTCAACAAGTTTTCTTTTCAACAAGATATACAATGGGTCAATTGTTAGACCATCTTAAGTGAATATATAAAAACTGCATTTGGTAGGAGTAGACCACTAACACATTCTGTTCAGCCCTCTTCTCATTTGAAGACATGAAAACTTATAATAATTATATAAGGTGGCCATCTAAAAGATCCAGCATATGCTTACATGCATTTATTCATATCAGTTAAAAGAAAATACAAAATTCTAAGCTTCTCTAAGAATTTATAAACACCTGAGAATACACCCAACCATCTCCAGGGACTTCAAACCCAACTGAAAAATACTTATCTAATATCTACACCAGAAAAAGATTTTATCACTCCCTTTTTATATCCTTAATCTTCCCCTCTTCACTACCTCATTCCTGACAGCCTATACCATACTACTTTTAAACAAGATTGGCTCAGTCATTAGAGAGTGCAACTTTTTTTTTTTAAGTTTATTTATTCTGAGACAGAGACAGCGTGAGCAGGGGAGGGTCAGAGAGAGAGGGAGAGAGAGGGAGAGAGAGGGAGAGAGAGGGAGAGAGAGGGAGAGAGAGGGAGAGAGAGGGAGAGAGACAAGCCCAAGCAGGCTCCACACTGTCAGTGCAGAGCCCAACACGGGGTTGGAACTAAAAGAAAACATGAGATCATGAACTGAGCCAAAACCGAGAGTCGGACACTTAACCAACTGAGCCACCCAGGGGACCCAAGTGTGCAACTTTGGATCTCGGGGTTGTGGATTCAAGCCCCATGTTGGATGTAGAGATTACTTAAAACATAAAATCTCAAAAACAACAACAACAAAAAACAACAACTACCACCTCCTGGTACCCTGCTCTCTCTCAGGATACTATTCCTTCCCTTCACAACCAAATTTATTTTTACATACTTCATTTACTTATATTAACTTAATTTGCCTGTTTCCACTCATTAGTTACCTACTACAATATGACTTTTGTTCCACTTTTTGGAACTGTTCTCTCAAATATCACCAAACCCTGAAAACTATAATGTTCCAGTAGCTTCTTCTTGACTACTGGACTTCTCTGAAGCATTTCAAAGCCAAAAGACTTACCCAAAGGACTTAACTACAAGTTTTCTAAGATCCTTTCATTCAGTCATAAATTGTTTTTGAATTCATACTATTTGATTTAAAACCTGAACAACAGGGGTGCAACAGGGGTGCCTGGGTAACAGAGTCAGTTGGGCATCCGACTCTTGATCTCGGCTTAGGTCATGATCTCACGGGTTTGTGAATTCAAGCCCCACATCAAGTTGTGCACTGATGGCGTGGAGCCTGCTTGGGATTCTCTCTCTCCCCTCTGCTCCCCCCCGCTTGTGCTCATTCTCTCTCAAATAAATAAACTTAAAAATTTTTGTTTTAAAACCTGAAGAGAAAGTTCTTGCCTTAGGTGAAACAGGGTCAGGTAAATACATACAACACAAGATAGTGTGGTTGAACAGTTTGAGGGAGAAGTAAGTCTCACCTTATAGTTCATCAGAATGAGAAGGAATCAGAAAGAATGAAACAATTTCTCGGTTTCTGAAGAAAGTAAATACAGTTCTGAATATCAGGAGGTCTAGAACTTCCTATATTAATTTTTGAAGACTGCCATAACAAAGTACCAAAAACTAGGTGGCTTAAACAACAGAATTTATTCTCTCAAAATCTGGAGACCAGATGTTCAAAATTAAGGTGTCAGCAAAGCCTTTTGCTCTCTGAAGATTTTAGGGGAGAATCCTTCCTTGCCACTTTCTAGAAAGCTTCTGGTGGTTGCCAACAATCCTTGGTGCTCCTTGGCTTGCAGCTACTCCAATCTCCGCCTTCGTCATCATGTGGTCTTTCCCTCTGTGTTTCTGTGTCTCTCTCTCCTCACAAGGACACCAGCTTTGTGATTTAGGGCCTAACACAGTTATGACCTCATCTTAAGTTGATTACAACTGCAAAGACCCTATTTCCACATAAGGTCACATTCGCAGGTACCATAGGTTACGACTTAAAGACATCTTTTTAGGGAACACAATTCAACCCATTATATATTTCCCCTCTTCCAGGCTTTAATTTTCTCAAGACTAGGCAAACAGCAGAGGCAGCAGACAAAAATAATAAATGAATGAATGAATGAATGAATAAAATAATTTTTTTAAGACAGAGTGGGCGCTTCTAGCACATCTCCAAATAAGGCACATACCCTGAGCCATAGGTGAAGTCATTATGGTAGATCTACATCTTCTTTCTCACATAGGGACTATTATCTGCAAAGGAACAGGGTTTATAAAGAGACCTGAAGCGCTCAGTGAAGTTCAGTGGAGTGAAAGTATACTCATCAGGGAACTTTCAGTTGAGAAAGAAACCAAACTTAAATCAGCTTATGCAAAAATGATATTAATGATGAAGTATATATTAAATATTATGAATTACTACTAAGAAATTTTAAGAAATATAAGCTGAAGTATTTAGAGATGATGTGGCATGACATCTGCAACTTATTTTCAAATGATCCAGAAAAAAAAGGGACATATAAGGGAGGGAGAAGCAAAAGATTAACAAATGCAGAATTTAGGATAATAATTATTCTTTCAACTTCTCTACATATAGGAAATTTTTCAAAATAAAAAGTGATAGGGGAAAATGACAACATATTTTAACTGGGACAAACAGATTTGGACCGTACTTCAAGGTGGATTATGTGTAGGATTAAAAAGATGTGAAAAGGTGAATGTATACTACATGGATCTCTCATCTCCATACTTCTCCTCACACAACATCCTTCTCTAGTAATTCACCACAGAAAGCAAGATGTTTCTCACAATGCTCTTTTCCCCAATTAACCTCTCTCCGAATGAGAGGCAGGAGGGTGTCAGGAGGTTGGCAAAGGTTCCCCAGTCCAGTGAATGTACCAAATCAGAGAAGGGATTAAGGGATTAAGGGTTGAGTAAATTAACTCCCTCTTCAATTTATCTTAACTCTTAACTCCCTCCTAATATTTAGCAGGTTAGAGAGTGAGAAACTACAGAACAAAAATAAAGCAGCAAATCGGTAACACAGAATGTATTACAGAGTCTAAATATCACTCTCTGGTGAAGATTAGCTACCGTAATAGAAAAGAAAGAGGCATACATGGATCGTTATCTGCCACCAGCTTGACAGTAGAGAAGAAAACCTGGGAAAACAGGATATCCACTTAACAAAGATGGAAGGAAAATAAGAGGAAGGGAGAAAAGGAAAAAAGAAGGAGAGACTAAATCAGTGAGACAGCACAGCAGCTAAAGTGCCATAGCCAGAGCTGTCTCTAGGGATTTCAGATCCCTAGATCCAGCTCCAAAAGCCCTTTTCAACTTTGTCTTGACTCCAGTAACAGCTTTTGAAAAGTTACAAGGAGCACATAAATGAAACTGAAGATCCTAGCCAGTTAGGAAGACACAGAATTCCTTTGTCCCACAAGAAGAAACTAACCCATTCAGAGGTAAATGTACTAATCATCACAAAGCTCAAGAAGTTCCTTCAAAAAGGGTTAAGTGCTTAAGGAATCTTATTGATTAGCACTGGTATCTTGAGAATGACAATTACTCTCCTATAGACCAGCAGATGGGGCTCTCTCCCTGAATCTGTTTATTCAAGCAAAAAATGAATAAAATGTCATTTGGAAAAATGTAGTCTTAATGTTGTCTTTCACAAGGTCAAATAAACACTAGTATACAACTCTATTCTTTTAATTACTTGTAGAATATTAATCTCTGACAGGTACAAAAAGAAACATAATCATTATTTTAACCCAATTCAACAATGCAGGGAGGGAGCATCTGTTAAATCCTTGGTTCTCCTTCAATTACATACCCTCATAATACAAATCTGATTTGGAGGTACTCTATGGACTATTACGAATTAACAATTTTATTCATTTCAAGTTCACCTCTCCAACTTAGCACTGTTAACATGGTTTTAAAATTTTTTTAATTTTTTTTAAAGTAGGCTCCATGCTCAACATGGGGCTTGAACTCATGACCCTGAGATAAAGAGTTGTATACTCTACCTACTGAGCTAGCCACGTGCCCCAACATGGTTTTTAAAAAAAAAATTTAATCAAACCTTTAAACAGAATTTATTGGGGCGCCTGGGTGGCTCAGTCAGTTAGGCGGCCGACTTCGGCTCAGGTCATGATCTTGCGGTCCATGAGTTCTAGCCTCGCGTCGGGCTCTGTGCTGACAGCTCAGAGCCTGAAGCCTGCTTCATATTCTGTGTCTCCCTCTCTCTGACCCTCCCCTGTTCATGCTCTGTCTCTCCCTGTCTCAAAAATAAATAAACGTTAAAAAAAAAAAATTTTTTTTTAAATAAACAATTTATTTTGGTACTTGAGGAAAAGACCATGTTTGACCAACAAGTTTACAATTAACAGTCTTAGATACCTACTATAAAGTACAAGATTTGAATTACATGGTTATCAATCCAATAATTAAAGAAATTATGACAACATAGGGTGCCTGGGTAGCTCAGTTGGTTAAGCATCTGACTCTTGGATTTGGCTTAGGTTGTGATCTCATGGTTCATGGGTTCAAGCCCCACATCGGGCTCTTCACTGACAGTGTGGAGCCTGCTTAGGATTCTCACTCTCCTGCACATGCTCTCTCTCAAAATAAAAAAAAATTTAAAAAAAGACTGAAAAAAGAAATTGTGGCAACAAAAAAACAAATTGCCAAGAACCTAGGGGTATTTCAACACTTTTCAAATAGAACATTCAATTTTGAAAATAGTCAACTTAAATAATACTGTACTACAACTGGTCAAGTGTAAACCTAATCGATAAAAAGCAGTCTTACCTGTGTGAGGTGGATCTAATGTTGCCATTACAGATGCTTTAAGACAGTGTTTTCCATTGTAATTATGCCCATGATTAATTTCTCTAGCACTTCCATCAGTAGGCAGATTTAAACTGCATATTTGGGTATTATTTTGTAACTGGAGAAAGGTATTCTTATTTGCAGCAACCTAAAAGAAGAAAATATGTATTTTATGCAGAAATTAAATCTAATTTTCCATATTTTTATATAATAAATTCCTAATTTAAAATATGAACTACCAACTTCTCTATATCTTAAAAGGAAATAGGCATTTTAAAATAAATTAAAAATCCAATTTTACTGTCTACTAAACTATTAAACTTTTAATTATGTTATAAAAGCTATAGACATAATAAAATGAAAATTATGCTTATAATTATAGTGTAAACAATGTATCAGAAGAGTTTTTAAACATGTCATAACAAGCCATTCTCAGAATCAACTGTGTTTTTTTCTTGCCAAATTTCTCAATATTAAAATCAATACTTAAATATTCTCCATTTTTATGTGGGATAATGGTACTGTCACTGTGTTGGTTACAGAGACAAATACTGAACTGTTTACAAATGAAAAGATATTCCTGGGATTTGCATCAAAATGAGTAGATTGCACCGAAAATAATAAGACACCTAGGAATAAACCTAACCAAAGGTAAAAGGTAAGAGGTAAAAGACCTATACTCTGAAAATTATGAACACTGATGAAAGAAACTGAAGATAACACAAAGAAATGGAAAGACATTCCATGCTCATGGATTAGAAGAACAAATATTGTTCAAATGTCTATACTACCCAAAGCAATCCACACATTTAAGGCAATCTCAATCAAAATACCACCAGAGGAGCCTGGATGGCTCAGTAAGTTAAGTGGCCGATTCTTGATTTCCACTTAGGTCATGATCTCACAGTTCATGAATTCAAGCCCCACATGGGGCTCTGTGCTGACAGTGTGGGGCCTACTTAGGACTGTCTCTCTCTCCCTCTCTCTCTGCCCCTCTCACACACAAACATGCCTCTCTCTCTCTCTCAAAATTTTTGTTTTAAAAAAAACAAAATTACCACCAGCATTTTTCACATTACTAGAACAAACAATCCTAAAATTTATATGGACTCCAAATACACAAAGCAACCCTGAAAAATCAGAGCTGGAGGGATCACAATTCCAGACCTCAAGTTATATTACAAAACTGTAGTAATGAAAAGAATATAGTACTGCCACAAAAATAGACACATAGTTCATAGAACAGAATACAAAACCCAAAAACAAACTCACAATTATATGGTCAATTAATCTTCGACAAAGCAGGAAAGAATATCCAATGGAAAAAAGGCAGTCTCTTCAGCAAATGGTGCTGGGAAAACTGGACAGCTCCATGCAAAACAATGAAACTGGACCACCTTCTTACACCATACACAAAAATAAATTCAAAATGGATTAAAGACCTAAATGTGAGACCTAAAACCATAAAAATGCTAGAAGAGAGAGCACAGATGGTAGTTTCTCTGACACTGGCTGTAGCAACTTTTTTCTAGATAGGTCCCCTGAGGCAAGGGAGACAAAAGCAAAAATAAACTACTGGGACTACATCAAAGTAAAAAGCTTCTTACACAGCAAAGGAAACAATCAACAAAACTAAAGGGTAACCTACAGAATATGAGAAGATATTTGCAAATGCTATATCAAATAAAGGGTTAGTATCTAAAATATATTTAAAAAAAACTTATACAATACACCCAAAACAAATAATCCAATCAAAAATGGACAGAAGACATGAATAAAAACTTCTGCAAAGACATACAAATAGCCAACATACACATGAAAAGATGCTCAACATCACTCATCATCAGGGAAATGCAAATCAAAACTACAATAAGGCATCACCTCACACCTGTCACAATGGCTACACAATCAACAACACAGGAAACAACAGATGCTGGTGAGGATATCGAGAAACAGGAACCCTCATGTATTATTGGTGGAATGCAAACTGCTGCAGCAACTGTGGAAAACAGTATGGAAGTTCCTCAGAAAGTTAAAAATAGAACTATCCTATGATCCAGTAATTACACTACTAGGTATTTACCCAAAGAATACAAAAACACTAATTCAGCCAGGTGTGGTGGCATGCACCTGTAGTCTCAGCTACTCAGGCTGAAGCAGGAGGATTGCTTGAGCCCAGGAATTCTGGGCTGTAGCACGCTATTCCAATTGGGTGTGTGCACTAAGTTCGGCATCAATATGGTGACCTCCTGGGAGCGGGGGACCACTAGGTTGCCTAAGGAGGGGGTGAACCAGCCCAGGATGCAAAAACACTAATTCAAAGTATTATGCATCCCTACATTTATAGCAGCATTATTTACAATGGCCAAGATACGGAAGCATCCCAAGTGTCCATCAAATGATGAATGGATAAAGAAAGTGTGGTGTGTACACGCACATACACACACACAAACAGACACACACACACACACACACACACACACACAGAGGAATATTATTCAGCCTTAAAAAAAGAATGAAATCTTGCCATTTGCAACAACATGGATGGAGATAAAGAGTATAATGCTAAGTGAAATAAGTCAGAGAAAGACAAATACCACATGATTTCACTCATATGTGGAACTTAAGAAACAAAACAAATAATGCACCAAAAACCATAAAATACCTAGGAATAACCCTAAACAAAGACGTAAAAAATCTAAAGTTTATGAAAAAAATTGAAGATGACACAAAAAAATGGAAAAACATTCCATGCTCATGTATTGAAGAACAAATATTGTTAAAATGTCAACACTACCCAAAGCAATCTACATAGTCAATGCAATCCCTATCAAAAATAACATCAGCATTCTTCACAGAGCTAGAATAAACAATCTTAAAATTCATATGGAACCCGAAAAGACACGAAGAGCCAAAGCAATCCTGAAAAAGGAAACCACAGCTGAAGGCATCACAATCCCAGACTTCAAGCTGTATTACAAAGCTGTAATCATCAAGACGGTATATGGTACTAACACACAGACACAAAAATCAATGGAGAACCCAAAATAGAGAACCCAGAAATGGACCCACAAACGTATGGCCAACTAATCTTTGACAAAGCAGGAAAGAATATCCAATGGAATAAAGACCATTTCTTCAGCAACTGGTGCTGGGAAAATGGACAGTGACATGCAGAAAAATGAAGCTGGATCATTTTCCTACACCATGCACAAAAATAATCTCGAAACGGATGAAAGACTTAAATGTAAGACAGGAAGCCATCAAAATCCTAGAGGAGAAAACAGGCAAAAACCTCTTTGACCTTGACAGCAGCAACATCTTACTTGACATGCCTCCAGAGGCAAGGGAAACCAAAGCAAAAATGAACTATTGGGACCACATCAAGATAAAAAAGCTTCAGGGCACCTGGCTAGCTCAGTTGGATAAGCGTCTGACTTTGGCTCAGGTCATGATCTCACGGTTTGTGAGTTCAAGCCCATGTCAGGCTCTGTGCTGACAGCTGAGAGGCTGGAGCCTGCTTCCGATTCTGTGTCTCCCTCTCTCTCTGTTCCTCCCCTGCTTGCACTCTGTCTCTCTCTCTCTTAAAAGTAAAAAATAAAGATTTAAAAAAAAAAGATAAAAAGCTTCTGCACAGTGAAGGAAATAATCAGCAAAACTAAAAGGCAACCAATGGAATGGGAGAAGATATCTGCAAATGAAGTATCAGATAAAGGATTAGTACCCAAAATCTATAAAGAACTTATGAAACTCAACACCCAAAACAGAAATAATCCAGTGAAGAAATGGGCAAAAACAGGTCTTCTCCAAAGAAGACATCCAAATGACTAACAGACACATGAAAAACTGCTCAACATCACTCATCATCAGGGAAATACAAATCAAAGCCACAATGAGATATCACCTCACACCTGTCAGAATGGCTAACATTAACAACTCAGGCAACAACAGATGTGGGCGAGGATGCAGAGAAAGAGGAACCCTTTTGCACTGCTGGTGGGAATGCAAACTGGTGCAGCCACTCTGGAAAACAGTACGGAGGTTCCTCAAAAAATTAAAAATAGAACTACCCTATGACCCAGCAACTGCACTACTAGGTATTTATCCAAGGGATACAGGTATGCTGTTTCAAAGGGACACATGCACCCCAATGTTTATAGCAGCACTACCTATGATAGACAAAGTATAGAAAGAGCCCAAATATCCATTGACTGATGAATGGTTAAAGATGTGGTACATATATGCAACGGAATATTACTCAGCGATCAAAAAGAATGAAATCTTGCCATTTGCAACATGGATGAAACTAGAGTGTATTATGCTAAGCGAAACAAGTCAGTCACAGAAAGATAAGTATCGTATGACTTCACTCATGTGTGGAATTTAAGATACAAAACAGATTAACATAAAGGAAGGGAAACAAAAATAATACAAAAACAGGGAGGGAGACAAACCATGAGAACAAACTGAGGGTTGTTGGAGGGGTCTGGGTGGTGGGATGGGCTAAATGGGCAAGGGGCATTAAGGAGGGCACTTGTTGGGATGAGCACTGGACGTTATACGTTAAGCGATGAACCACTAAATTCTATTCCTGAAACCATTATTACACTATATGTTAACTAACTTGGATGTAAATTAAGAATGCTAATGATGATAATAAGAAGAAGAAACGAGCAAAGGGGAATTAAAAAAGAACAAGAGACAAACCAAGAAACAGACTCTTAACTATAGAGAACAAACTTATGGTTATCAGAGCAGAGGTGGGGGTGGTGAGGATGGGTGAAATAGGTAATAGGGATTAAGGGGTGCACGTGTCATGACAAGCATTGGGTGATTAAAATAAAAACTTAAGGGGCACCTGGCAGGCAACTCTTAATCTCAGGGTTGTAAATTCAAGCAGCATATTGAGTGTAGAGATTACTTAAAAATAAAATATTTAAAAATAAAAACTTTACAAAATTAATGAGTAAAGAGGAACTAGGGAGGGAACTGAAGAGGTAAAAATGAAACAAGACTGGCCATGAACTGATGATCATTGAAGCTAAATAATGGGTGCATAAAGGTTATATATATTTTTTTCTCTATTTCTGTACATGTATTAGTTTTCTATTGCTGTTATAACAAATTAACACAAATTTAGTGGCTTAAAAACAATGCAAATCTATCATTTTTCAATTCTGTATGTTAGAACTCTGCCTTGAATCTCACCAGGCTAACATCAAGGTGATCAGCAGGGATGTACCCCTTTCTTGAAGTTCTAGAATACATTTCCTTGTCTTTGCAAACTTTTTTTTAATTTGTTTTTTAATTTACATCCAAGTTAGTTTGCATATAGTGCAACAATGATTTCAGGAGAAGATTACTTAATGTCCCTTATCCATTTAGCCCATCCCCCCTCCCACAACCCCCTCTAGCAATCCTCTGATTGTTCTCCATATTTAAGTCTCTTATGTTTTGTCCCCCTCTCTCTGGTTATATATTACTTTTGCTTCCCTTCCCTTATGTTCATCTGTTTTGTATCTTAAAGTCCTCATATGAGTGAAGTCATATGATATTTGTCTTTCTCCAACTAATTTCACTTAGCATAATAGCCTCTAGTTCCATCCACATAGTTGCAAATGGCAAGATTTCATTTTTGATTGACTAGTAATACTCCATTGTATATATATACCACATCTTTTTATCCATTCATCCATCATTGGGCATTTGGGCTCTTTCCATACTTTGGATGTTGTTGATAGTGCTGCTATAAACATTGGGGTGCATGTGTCCCTTCGAAACAGCATACCTGTATCCCTTGGATAAATACCTAGTAGTGCAGTTGCTGGGTTGTAGGGTAATTCTATTTTTAATTTTTTGAGGAACCTCCGTACTGTTTTCCAGAGTGGCTGCACCAGTTTGCATTCCCACCAGCAGTGCAAAAGGGTTCCTCTTTCTCTGCATCCTCGCCCACATCTGTTGTTGCCTGAGTTGTTAATGTTAGCCATTCTGACAGGTGTGAGGTGATATCTCATTGTGGTTTTGATTTGTATTTATTTCCCTGATGATGAGTGATGTTGAGCAGTTTTTCATGTGTCAGTTGGCCATCTGGATGCCTTCTTTGGAGAAGTGTCTACTCATGTCTTTTGCCTGTTTCTTCACTAGATTATTTGTTTTTTGGGTGTTGAGTTTCGTAAGTTCTTTATAGATTTTGGATTCTAACCCTTTATCTGATCTTTATGATACTTCATTTGCAGATATCTTCTCCCATTCCGTTGGTTGCCTTTTAGTTTTGGTGATTACTTCCTTCATTGTGCAGAAGCTTTTTATCTTGATGAGGTCCCAATAGTTCATGTTTTGCTTTGGTTTCCCTTGCCTCTGGAGGCATGTCAAGTAAGAAGTTGCTGCTGCCGAGGTCAAAGAGGTTTTTGCCTGTTTTCTCCTCTAGGATTTTGATGGCTTCCTATCTTACATTTAGGTCTTTCATCCATTTTGACTTTAACTTTGTGAATGGTGTAAGAAAGTGGTCCAGGTTCATTTTTCTGCATGTTGCTGTCCAGTTTTCCCAGTACCATTTGCTGAAGAGACGGTCTTTATTCCATTGGATATTCTTTCCTGCTTTGTCAAAAATTAGTTGGCCATACGTTTGTGGGTCCATTTCTGGGTTCTCTATTCTGTTCCACTGATCTGAGTGTCTGTTTTCATGCCACATCTTTGTGAACTTCTAAGTCATCCACATTCCCTGGATTGTGGTCCCCTTCCTCCTTCAAAGCCAGATACTCTGTATCTCTCTGACCCTGCTTACATAACCACATTTCTTTAACACTCTCTTCTGTCTCCCTCTTCTACTTTTAAGAACCTTTGTCATTAAACTGAGCGGACCCAGATAATCAAGGATAACCTTCCCACCTCAGGGTCTTCTTTAACATTAATCACCTAGTCCAAGTTCCTTTAGCTATGTAAGATAACATATTCACAGGTTCCAAGAATTAAAACATGGATGTTTTTGGAGGTCCATTTTTCTGCCTACCAGAGTATATGTTTGAATTTTTTTAAATATAACTCACAATAACAGACATAGTTGCCATATCTTTATAAATATTTATCAAAATAAGTTTCAGAGTCAATCAAAAAACCTATCTTATAAGATTCCAAAGTCAAAACAATGAATAGAGGCCATAAATTTATTTTTACATACTTTCAAACTTAAAGAAACATTACAAAAATAATACAAGGAAATCCCTGATAGCATTTACCCAGATTCACCCTTTATTTACATTTTGCTCCATTGTTTTCCCTTCTTCCCTCTCTTTATGTGTATATGTGTGTTTATATTTGAGATAGAGCTGGAGACACTGTGCTCCTTTACCTCTAAATATTTCAAGATGTGTTTCCAAAGAGCAAAGACATTCTCTTCCACAATCACAGTAAAATTACCAAAATCAAGATTTAACGTTGCTATATTATTATCTAACCCACAGTCCACATTCAAATTCAGCCACTTATCCCAATAATGTCTTTTATAGTTTTTTCCCTGAGCCATGGCCAATATCAGATCATATATTATATTTAGCAAGCATGGTTCTATAGTCTCTAATCTAGAACAATTCCTCAACGTTTATTTGTCTTTTGAGACTTTGACACTTTTGAAGAGTACAGGCCATTTTGTAGAATGTCCCAATATGGATTGTCTGATGTTTCTTATGATTAGCTTCAGGTTATACAATTTGGACAGAAATACCACTGTTCATCATACCAAGAGGCACATACTACTGATTTGCCCCATCACTTAAGTATATATTTGATAAAGGTGTCATTAGCCAGGTCTCCCTGAAAAGTTAGTATTTTTCCCTTTTTTATTATTTATTTTTGAAAAAAAGAACAAGCAAGCAGGGGAGGGGCAAGGAGAAAGAGGGAGAGAGAATCCCAAGCAAGATCCAGTGCCCAAGACAGAGCCCAATGTGCAGTTTGAACCCACGAACCAAGACCCGAAATCAAGAGCCAAACGCTTAACCAAGTGAGACACCCAAGTGCCCAATCTTTGTAAGTCCTAAAAACATGTTGTGGGACACCTGGGTGGCTCAGCGGTTAAGTGTTTGGCTCTTGGATCTCAGCTCAGGTCATGATCTCAAAGTTTCATGAGTTTGAGCCCAGCATCGGGCTCTGTGTTCACAGCACAGAACCTGCTTGGGATTCTATCTCTCTCCCTCTCTCTCTCTGCTCTCCAGCCCACGTTGTCTTTGTCTCTCTCAAAAATAAACTTAAAAAAAAAAAAAAGTCATCTAGGGGCACCTGGGTGGCTCAGTTAAAGTTTCTGACTTTAAAGTCAGTTAAGCATCTGACTTTGGCTCAGGTCATGATCTCACGGTTCATGGGTTCAAGCCCTGCATTGGGCTCTGTGCTGACAGCTCAGAGCCTGGAGCCTGGTTCAGATTGTGTCTCCCTCTCTCTCTGCCCCTCCCCCACTTGCACTCTATCTCTCTCTCAAAAATAAATAAATATTTTTAAAAATCATCGTAAAAAGTATGTTGTGAGAAGATGCTTGAATCTATTTAAGTATCTTATTTCCTCAAACATTCATGCACTAGTTTGGGTATTCATTGAACTTTTTTTTATGGACAAGTAAACACAGCTGTCTAAGGCCAACAACTGCTATGGAAAGCAAGGCAGGTAAGGAGGAAAAAAAGTCGTTCTAGCCAATGTCCAAATATCTAGGAGGTATTTATGGTTCTCCATGCCTCAAACTTCCTTCTAGAGTTCATACTAACCAGTCCAGTCCCTTACATTGTTGTAGAAATTACACAAATTGGGGGTGCAGGGTGGCTCAGTCAGTTAACCATCTGACTCTTGATTTCAGTTCAAGTCATGATCTCATGGTTCGTGGGATCAAGCCCCACATCAGACAGCACAGAGCTGGCTTTGCATCCTCTCTCTCTTTCTCTGCCCATCTCCTGCCGGTGCTCTCTTTTTCTCTCACTCTGTCTCTCTCAAAGTAAATAAATAAACTTAAAAAAAAAAAAAAAAAGAATCACAGATTGATTCTGTTCCATGGATTAAGAACTAATGTGCAAACTCTTTGTTATAGAGCACACTAATATTAAATGTATTAATTCCCTTTAAAATCCTGTCATATTGGGGTCCCTGGGTAGTTCAGTCAGTTAAGCATCTGACTTCAGCTCAGGTCATGATCTCATGGTTTGTGAGTTTGAGCCCCACATCAGGCTCTCTGCTGTTAGCACAGAGCCTGCTTCTGATCCTCTGTCCCTCTCTCTTTCTGCCCCTCCCCCGTGAATGCACACTCTCTCTCAAAAATAAATATTAAAAAAATTTTATAAAAAGTAAAATCCTGCCATTATTGTAGGTGCTTAAATGTGTTCCCATGTAATAAACATGCAACTTAAAATTCTTCCTTTATCCCCACAAATCATTCTTAAGTATATATTGTTGTATGCTAATAAGCTCCTTTAATTGGAGTACTGAAGGCAGTTTTCTCTTCAGCCCTGGCTTAAGAAACGGCTAAACTTTTGTTTTAATTGAGGCTTAACTGAGATATAACATATTAGTTTCAAGTGTAGAGTGGAATGCTTCAAGATTTGTATATATTTCAAATTGATCACCACAATAAACATAGTTAACATCCATCACCATACATAGTTACAAAAAATTTTTCTTGTGATGAGAATTTTTAAAGTCTACTTCTTAGGGGCGCCTGGGTGGCTCAGTTGGTTAAGCAGCCAACTTCGGCTCAAGTCATGATCTTGCAGTTCATGAATTCTAGCCCTGCATCAGGCTCCATGCTAACGGCTCAGAGCCTACAGCCTCTTCAGATTCTGTGTCTCCCTCTCTCTCTGCCCCTCCCCCACTCACATTTGGTCTGTCTCTGTCTCTCAAAAATGAATAAACATTAAAAAATTTTTTTTAAAAATAAAGTCTACTTCTTAGCAACTTATGGCATCCATTATATTTTCTAACACTGTCACTTCTATTATGATTTAGCATTTCACTTTAAGGAAGAGCTTACTCTTCTCCCCATTTACTTATTTACTTATCTCAGTATATATTCAGACTCCTATATTATTCAATGAATTACCACCCACGAGCACATTTATTTTGACAATTTGTTCCAGATTTTGTTTTTATCAGACCAAATAAAAACTCCTGAGGTTACCAAAACAGTACTTTTTAGTATGGAATAACTCAATCTAAGATAAATATTTTAAGAACAAAAGTTAGGAATGGAATAGACTAAGGTAAAGTTAATTGCCAAAGGTTCTCATGTTGCCTTGCTTAAAATAGCTGTATAATTTCAAAAATGCCTACTGAGAAAATGCCTAGTTTTAAAAAATAACTATTTAGTTTCCTGATATAATTCAAAGAGGAAATCGGTGGTTTTGGTCTCAAATTAGTCCTCAGAAACAACATTTAAAAAAAAAAAAAGGGGGTGCCTGGGTGGCTCAGCTGGTTAAGCATCTGACTTCAGCTCAGGTCATGATCTTGAAGTTTGTGGGTTCAGCCCCACATCGGGCTCTGTGCTGACAACTCAGAGCCTGGAGCTTGCTTTGGATTCTGAGTCTCCCTTTCTCTCTCTGCCCCTTCCCTGCATGAACTCTGTCTCTCTCTCTCTCTCTCTCTCAAAAATAAACAAACATTAAAAAAAAATTTTTTTTAAACAAACAAAAAAAAAGAAACTACATCAAAAATTAAACCTTAAGTCAAGGGTGTCAAAATGATTAATGGGTAAAGAAAGTCTTTTTAACATCCTGGAACAACGAGGTATCCACATACAAAAGAATGAATTTGCACCCCTATCTCATACCATGCACAAAAAGGAACTCAAAATGGGTCACAGACCAAAATGTAAGAACTAAAACTACAAAACTCTTAGAAGAAAATATAAGAGACAAGAAAAAAAAATTCTGTAACTATGTGCAGTGACAGATAACTAGACTTATCATGATCATTTCACAGTATATACAAATATCATTACGTTGTATACCTGGATATAATGCTGTATGTCAATCATACCTCAATAAAAAACAAATTAGTTTTTTTTTTAGGTTCTAATTTTAAGTCATCAATACACCCAACATGGGGCTCAAACTCACGACTTCGAGATCAAGAGTCACATGCTCTACCACCTGACCCAGCCAGGCACAACAAAAAAAAAGTTCTTTAAAAAACAAAATACAGGGGCAGCTGGGTGGCTCTGTCAGTTAAGCATCTGACTTCGACTCAGGTCATGATCTCACTGTTCACGAGTTCAAGCCCTGCGATGGGCTCTATGATGACTGCTCAGAGCCTGAAGCCTACTTTGGTTTCTGTCTCTCTCTCTCTCTCTCTCTCAAAAATAAACATTAAAGAAATAAAAATTAAAAAACAAAAATACAGGAGTAACTATTCATGACCTTCTTAGATATACTACCAAATCACAAGGACTAACATCAAAAAGTTAGATAAATCTAACTTAGTCAAAATTAAAAACTTCTGTGCTACAAATGATACTATCTAAAAAGTGAAGAATAACCAACAAAATGAGAAAACGTTTGCAAATAATGTATCTGATAAGAAGCTGTAGCTAGAATATATTTTTTTTAAAAACACTCTAGTGGCACCTGGCTGGCTCTGTCAGTGGAGTGTGAGGCTCATGATCTTGGGTTGTAAGTTCAAGCCCCGCATTAGGTGTAGAGATTACTTAAAAAATTAAAAATCTTAAAGAAAAAAAACTCTTACAACTCTATAATAAAAAGCAAATAATCCAGTTTTACAAGGGTCAAAGGATCTGAACAGACAGTTCTCCAAATAAAATACACAAATGGCCAATAAGCACATATAAAGATGCTCAACAACATTTAGCCACCAGTGACACACAAATCAAAACCACAAATGACATACTACTTCACCCACTAGTAGGGCTACAATCAAAAAGATCTTAAGTGTTGACAGGGATGTGGAGAAACTGAAATCCTCATACACTGATGGTACAAATGAAACTACTGCAGCTACCTTGAAAAAGAGTCTGGCAGTTTATTAATGAAAGATTAAACAGAGTTATCATATGATCCAGCAATTCCAAACCTAGGAATATAACTAAGAAAAATGAAAACATATGTCTACACAAAAACTTACACACAAATGTTCATAAGCATTATTAATAACTCATAATTTAAGGAGCACCTGGATGGCTCAGTTGGTTAAGCGTCTGACTTTGGCTCAGATCAGGATCTTGTGGCTCGTGGCTTCAAGCCCCTCATTGGGCTCTGTGCTGACAGCTCAGAGCCTAGAGCCTGCTTTGGATTCTGTGTCTCCCTCTCTCTCTGACCCTCCCCCACTCACCCTGTCTCTCTCTCTCTCTCTCAACAATAAACATTAAAAAACTTACAATAACTCATAATTTGAAAAGTGGAAACGATCCAAATGCCTGTCAACTGATGAACAGATAAATAAAATGTGGTGTATTAATATTAATATTATACAGTATGGTAGGCAGAATAATGCTTCCCAAAGACATTTATACTAATCCCCAGAATCCGTGAATATGTTACAAGGCAAAAGAACTTTGCAGATGTAAACTGTGCTCAAAGTAATCTCTCCTGGAATGGAGACTGTCCTGGATTATCCAGGTGGTTCAATCTAATCAAATGATTCCAGTTTGAGAGAACCAGAGACATAACAACATGGCAACAGAAATTATCATTGCTGGCTCTGAAAATTAAAGAAGGGGGCCAGGAGCAAAAAATAAATTCAGGTGGCCTATCAAACCTAGAAAAAGCAAAGGAAATAGATTATCGCCTAAAACTTCCAGAATTAATGCAGCCCTGCCAACACCTTGATCTTAGCCCAGTGAGACCTGTTTTGGACTTCTGACCTACAGAACTTTAATAGATTTGTGTTCCTTTAAGCCACTAAACTTGTAATTTTTTATAGCAGGAATAGAAAACTAATAAATTTGGCAATAAAAAGAAATAAATTATTGATACGTACTAAAACATGGATAAGGAAACCATTACACTAACTGGAAAAAGCCAGTCACAAAAAGCAATGAGTATGATGAACGTATGATTCCATTTATATGAAATGTCCCTAATAGGCAAATCTACAGAGACGGAAAAATGATTAGTGGTTGCAAAGCACTGAAAGAGTTTGGGAAAAATGGAGAATGACTGTTAATATATATAAGTTTTCTTTCTGGAGTGACGAAAATGCTCTTTTTTTTTTAGAGAGAAAGAGATTGCACCCACACAGGAGAGGGAGAAAAAGAAAGAATCCCAAGCAAGCTGCACACTTAGCATGGAACCTGACATGGAGCTTGATCCCATGACCCTGGGATCATGGCCTGAGCCAAAATCAAGAGTCAGATGCAACTGAGTCACCCAGGCGCCCAGTGATGAAACGTTCTAAAATTGATTTCTGTGATCACTGTACAACTCTGTGAATATAGTAAAGACAAATGACAGGGCGTCTGGGTGGCTCAAGCAGTTGGTTAAGCAGCCAACTTCAACTCAGGTCAGGATCTCAAGGTTCATGAGTTCAAGCCCCGCATCAGGCCTGCTTTGGATTCTGTGTCTCCTTCTCTGTCCCTCCCCCTCTCATGCTCTGTCTGTCTCTCTCTCAAAAATACAAAAACAAAAAACAAAAAAAAAAACAAAAAAAAAATCCATGAATTGTAGTAGTGGGACTGTGTGGCATGTAAATTGTATCTAATTAAAGCTGCTTTTAAAAAAAGAAAGAAAGAAAAAAATAAACCTTATTTAAAAAACAGAAACCTATGTTTTCTTCTGACATTGTGTCCAGAAAGAAATGTAGGCTAAAACAAACACATGCAGACCAAAAAACAAGTTAAAAACTAGCAGACTTTTTGGAGCACCTGGGTGGCTCAGTCAGTTAAGCATCTGACTCTTGGTTTAGGCTCAGGTCATGATCTCATTGAGCCCCACATCGGGTTCTGCACTGAACCTGCTTGAGATTCTCTCTGCTTCTCTTTCTGCCCCTCCCACCTCAAAATAAACTTTAAAAAATATTAGACCTTTTTAACCACAAAAAGACACAAAATAAATTAGAACAACCTATTAAAAACCAGGCAAAGGGGGTGCCTGGGTGGCTCAATCAGTTAAGCAACCAACTTAAGCTCAGGTCATGATCTCACAGTGAGTTCAAGCCCCGTATCAGGCTCACTGCTGTCAGTGTAGAGCGCACTTTGGATCCTCTGTCCCCATCTCTCTCTGCCCCTCCCCATTTGTTCTTGTGGGCTCTAATAAATTAAAACTTAAAAAAAAAAAAAAAAAAAAAAAACAGGCAAAGAACTTGAATAGGTATTTCTCCAAATCAGATCTACAAAGAGCCAATTAACATATGAAAAGATGCTCAGCACCACTTTTCATAAGAGAAATGCAAATCAAGACCACAATGAAATACCACTCCTACTACCATCACCTACTAGGATGGTTATAATCAAATAAATAAATAATAAATAAATAAAATAACAAGTGTTGCTGAGGAAGTGGAGAAAAGGAAACCCTCACACAGTGCTGATGAAAATGTAAAACGGTGCAGCAGTTGTGGAAAACAGTTTGGTAATTTCTCAAAAAATTAAACACAGAATTACCTCATTACCCAGCAATTCCACTCCTAGAAAAATGAACACAGGTATTCAAATAGAAACTTGTATGCCAATGTTCATAGCAGCATTATTCACAACAGCCAAAAAGTGAAAACAACACAAGTATCCATCAATAAATGAATGGATAAATAAAATGTGGTATATACATACAACTAAATATTGTTGAACCTTATAAAGTTATGAAGTTTTGACACATGCTACAACACGGATGAACCTTGAAAACATTATGCTAACTGAAATAAGACAGAAATAAAGGGTAAATATCGTATTATTCCACTTCTATAAGGTAACTAGAAGTCAAATTTATGAAGAGAGAAAGTACAATAAATAGTGCTTACAAGGGGGTAGGTGAAGGAGGGAATAAGGAATTACTGTTTAATGGTTACAGAGTTTCTGTCTGGGGTAATGAAAAAGTTTTCAAGTGAAAACAGTGATGATGGCTGCAAAACAGGGTGAGTATAATTAATGCCATTTATCTGGCACACTTAAAAATGGTAACATAGGGGGTGCCTGGATGGTTCAGTCTATTAAGCAGCCGACTTTGGCTAGGGTCATGATCTCATGGTTCCTGAGTTTGAGCCCCTCCCCCCCCCAACCCCCCCATTGGGCCCTGCACTGACAGTTTGGAGCCTGCTTGGGATTCTCTCTCTCTGTCCCTCCTCCACTTGTGCTCTCTCAAAATAAACTTTTAAAAACAATGGTAAAACGGGAAGTGGGGGGGGGGGGCCTGGGTGGTTTGGTCAGTTGAGCACCAACTCTTGATTTCAGCTCAACTCAAAATTCCAGGGTTGTGGGATCAAGCCCTGCCTCCTGCTCCTCGCCCAGGATGGAGCCCGCTTGAGATACTCGTTTTCTTTCTCCTCCCCGCCACTCCGCCCCTCTCCCTGCCTCGCACTCTAAAAATAAATCTTTTAAGAAACAAAAAAGGTAAAATAGCAAATTTTATGTTATATATACTTTATCGCAATTAAAAAAAAAGGAGAGGCGCCTGGGCAGCTCAGTCAGTTAAGCGTCTGACTCTTGATTTAGGCTCAGTCACGATCTAGAGGTTCTCAGGGTTGAGCCCTACATTGGACTCCAGGGTGTTGGTGTGGAACCTGCTTGGCATTCTCTCTCTCCCTCCTCTGTCTGCCCCTCCCCCATGCTCACTTGCATGCTTGCGCTCTCTCCCTCTCAAAATAAATAAATAAACCTTAAAAAAATAAAAGGAAAAGAAAAAAGGAAACATACAAAATAGTGACTGTAATCATTACTTACATACATTGTCTCCTCAAATCACCTTACCTAAGGTTTTCACTTATATGGTAATTTTAAAAAGAACACTGGTTACAATAATTTATTTTTACAATTCCTTCACAGAGGTTATTTTTTACTGTTAACAGTTTACTCTAGAGATCCAACTGCGTATCATTCCTTTAAAAAAATGACCTTTAAAAAAAAACCATTATTTTAAGGTTTTGGGAAGACTTTGTCAGAGACACTAAAAACTCCTTCAGGCGATAAGTGTCGTTAACTCCTTAAATGACATGTTTAAAAAAAAAAAACATGCTTCTCTATATTATGCTTCTTTTATTTATTTATTTATTTTATTTTTACCTGAAGTAATTTTACATCTGGACTCATCTTTGTAATCTCTTCATCTGGACTTGGATTACTCCTTCCTGGTGGTATAAATTTTACTTTTTTGAAGGAATTCCCCTGCAACTGACTCGGCGCTGCAGATCGTCTCATATTCAGCAGTACCAACCTAAAAAACACCCAAAACAGAAATCACCTACGAATCTGACAGATTTAACCCCAAACATAAAAACAGTTCATCCCTACAACCCTATCTTTAAAAATATAAGAGAATAAACCTGTAAAAAGCCTTAGAAAACAAGCTTAACAGCTAGTAACATTTTGTTTTCATCACAAAGAGCTACTGAAAAGAATATAAGATTTAAATTGAACGGTGTAAACTTGAGCATGTGGATTTTGATAACACTATGGATTAGATAACGATGATGTAGTCTTTGAAGAATGCAACCATTAAACCTCTAGGATACAACAACGTTAATAAAACAGCCAAGAACCAGCAACAGACCCGCTGTTTCTGCTTTTGGCCTTCCAACTACCATAGGCAGCAGCTACACTTTGTGACTTAAGTCGTTCCTCTCCTTTGTGGCCCCGCTAAACGTGCCTACAGACATCGTCTATTAATTAATCGGTTTATACCGTGCAACATAATGTAGACTAGCCCTGGGGGAAAGAAACCCAAGACCCACAGAAGCAAAGCAGGTGGACCGCTGGGGGACCACTGCCCAGAGTCGACTCTCCCTGGGACACTACCCGCCCCCCCACCCCATCACAAACGCACCCCTACCGCCGGCCTTGGCACCAGCCACCCCGGAGCCAAGAGCGAGGGCGTCCCTTACACTTCAGACCGCTCTGCCCCCCCGCCCGCAGGAGACGGCCGCGGCCGCTCCACCGCCTTCCTTCCCTCCTCCCCGGAGGCCTGCTCCAGCGCCTCTCCTGTTTTGTCCCACACAAGCGCACACACCACCGCAGTCTCACAAGCCTTCCCCTCCAAGGACGCACCGGCGACGACCCAATAGAAGCCGCACATCCAGGGAAGAAAAACTCGGGTAAACAAAAAACACCTCGCCACCCGAGGAGCTTAAGGCTCCCGCCTCAGCGCAGCCTATCGCGAACGAGCTAGCCGCGCGTGCGTACCACCTTCCTGCAGCTGCGCCTTGTTCAGCCCGACTCTGATTGGACGACCTTAACTGCGCATGTCTCTATGCGTTTCCCTTTATTTGTAGTTTGGTTCAATTCAAAAATATTTGGTTGGAAAAATATTTGTTTATTTGTTACTTATGTCCTATAATCAGACATGCTGTAGGTGCTGAGGCTACAGACCTCATTTTCAACAGACGACCCATCTTAAATCTGAGACCACCTACATGGATATGTTCATACAGTTAGATGGTCTGCTTAGAAAAATAATATGCAAATATGCTGATCTTACCATAAAGCTCCTAAATTATGCAGCATTTTAGGAATAAAGTGACTTCAGCAACGTGGTTAAAATAATATAGGCCCTTAAAGTACCTAACCCAAATAGGTAAACTAACCTTTTAAAAGTGGTCTGACACCTTTTAATATAGTGACAAGCCATGTATAGGTCATAGGCCTTTTAATGTAGAAGTATCTCCAAACCATGTCACTGTCTGTAGTATCTACAAAAATACTCCAGTTTGAACAAAAAACTTAGAAATGTGTGAATAGAATAATTTTTATCATTTAGCCTGATTTTGGAAAACACTTAACTCTAAAATATAGGTAAAGAATTAGAGAATATTAAATTTTACCTAACTGTGGTAGACTAGTATTCTTTTTTGAAATTTTGTATTTTATTTTAAACTTTTATTTTGAGAGGGGTGCCTGGGTAGCTCAGTTGATTAACCTGACATCAGCTCAGGTCATGATCTCCTGGTTTGTGAGTTCAAGCCCCACTTTGGGCTCTGTGCTAACAGCTCAGAGCCTGGAGCCTGCTTCAGATTCTGTGTCTTCCTCTCTCTCTGCCCCTCCCCCTGCTCACACACTCTCTCTCTTTCTCTCTCTCTCTCTCTTGCTCTCACTCTCTCTCTCAAAAATAAACATTGAAAAAAAAATTTTAATAAAAGTTTATTTTGAGAGACAGAGTGTGTGGGGAGGGGCAGAGAGAGTGAGAGTGAAAGAGAGAGAGAGAGAGAATCCCAAGCAGGCCTCTCTCTCTCTCAGCACAAGCCCAGTGTGGGGCTCAAACTCACAAACAATGAAATCATGACCTGAGCCAAAGCCAGACACTTAAACGACAGAGCCACTCATGCACCCTGTATTTTATTTTATTTTTAAGTGAACTATAAGCCCAATGTAGGACTTGAATTCAGACTCTGAGATCAAGAGTCACATGCTCTACCAACTGAGCTAACCAAGTGCCCCTGTATCATTTTTTATATACTAAATTGTTACAATTCTTTGGACTTTATTTTAGCAAAATTCGTGTTTTAAATAAAGATGTTATGAATTGCATAACAGCAAAAGTTAGGATTAATTTTCTACAATAAAGATAAGGACAAACAGCAAAATTATAACTGATGAGCATAAACCAAAAGAAATATAGTCCTAGTTAGAATACAGCAGATAAAATAACTTTTCTTTGAAACAGTAAATTTCAAAATTTCAAAAGGCTTATTTATATTTTATAGGAATTGTCTATGGAAGAGAAATCAATCTCACTTTTTATTCTTTCTAATAAAAATTATCATCATGAAATATTTAGTTTACTTCACTTCAGTGTTTTATGGTATTAGATAATGGTGGGCTAGAAAAAAAAAGATAGTGTAGAAAGATACCTGTCATTTTTGTCAGAACGATTACAACTACTTCTCAATACTAACATAACTTATTACATAAATGATTTTAATTTTCTGCATTTTAATGACAAAGTCTACTACTTGCACCTAATGATAAAGAAGATAAGTGAGTGCTAGATAGTGAAAAGGCATAAGAAGAGTAAAGCAGAGATGGGGGGTATTGAAACTCTAGATAGGGTAGCCAGGGAAGGCCTCTTTGTACAAAGGTCCTGAAGCAATAATGTGTTTAGGGCTGGTAGGAACAATCAGAAGGTGGTAGCTGGAGCAAAGTGAGCTCAGAGAGTAGTAGATGAGGCCAAAGAAACACCAAAAAGGGGTGAAAACAGGGGTAGAAACCTGTGGACTATTGTAAGAATTCCAGCTTTTATTCTGAAATGGGAGGCCATTGACGGGTTTTGAGCTGAATTAGGAAGCTATTACCATAACTCAGAAAAGAGACCATGGTGGTTTGGCAGCAGAGGTGGAACAATTAGAGTCTAGAAGTCAAGATCGGAAGCAGAGTATGAGAGAAACACAGTAGGGAAGAATGACTCTAAGCGTTTTGGTGTGAGAAATTGGAAGTATGGAGTTGCTGTTTATTGAAAATTTAAAAAAGAAGACAGCAAAGGAGTAATGATCACAGCAGGGGAATATTCAGAGCTCAGTTTGAGTATGTCAAATTTAAAGTGATTGCTAGAAAACTGGTGGAGATGTCGAGATGCAAATCTGGTGTCACAGGACAGGTCTGGGTTGGAAATTTAGAGGAACCAATATGTAGAGATGCTATTTAAAGTTACGACACTGAAGGGTGCCTGGGTGGCTCAGTAGGTTTAAGCATCTGACTCTGGGTTTCAGTTCAGGTCATGATCTCACGGGTTCATGAGTTTGAGCCCCGCGTCGGGCTCTGTGCTGACAGTTTGGAGCCTACATAGGATTCTCTCTCTCTGCCCTCCTTTGCTCATGTGCTCTCTCACTCTCTCTCTCAAAAATAAATAAATTTAGGGGCGCCTGGGTGGCTCAGTCAGTTAAGCATCCGACTTCAGCTCAGGTCATGGTCTCATGGTTGGTGAGTTCAAGCCCCATGTCGGGCTCTGTGCTGGCAGCCCAGAGCCTGGAGCCTACTTCACATTCTGTGTCTCCCTCTCTCCCTGCTCTTCCCTCCCTCGCTCTCTCTCTCAAAAATAAATAAACATTAAAAATAAATAAACTTAAAAAAATTCTTCATCTAGGCAATTTTGTGAATGCAGATATCTTTGTAAACAAATGTTTTGATAAACTTTAGTTCATTTCCTTCCCTTCTTTAATCATTGAGTAAGTACTAAAATTTTATCACCACTACTTTCTGTAAGGACATTGTACTGTGTCCCCAGGTTCAGTTAACATTAGACCTATCAGAAGTAAAAGTTTCTGGGGCAGCTGGGTGGTTCAGTCGGTCAAATATCCGACCCTTGATTTCAGCTCAGGTCATGATCTCATGGTTCGTGAGTCCACACTGCCTGCGCAGAACCCACTTGGGATTCTCGCTCTCCCTCTCTCTCTCTGCTCCTCCCCCACTCTCTCTCTCTCAAAATAAACTTTAAAAAGTAAAATAATAAAATGAAAGCCAAGCAACTCAGCATAATTTTTTCCAAATTAATACCTCAAAACTATGTTCCATTTAAAACCCAAGAATATATAATGATATACTAACCAGAATAGGGTCATTAAAAAAGTATACCTCCAAGATATTTATGCAGCATGAAACAATGCAGCATAGTTAAGAACATCTTAGATATGAAAGACATCAACAGAAGAACTTAGAATACAACAATCAGAAATGCAGATTCCAGGGTGCGTGGGTGGCTGAGTCAGTTAAGTGACCAACTCTTAGTTTTGGCTCAGGTCATAAACTTTTGGTTTGTGGGTTTGAGCCCCACATCAGGCCCCATGCTGACAGTGCAGGGCCAGCTAGGAATTCTTTCTCTGCCCCTTCCCCACTCGCACACTCTGTCTCTCTCTCAAAATAAGTAAGTAAAAAGAAAGAAAGAAAGAAAGAAAGAAAGAAAGAAAGAAAGAAAGAAAGAAAGGAAGGAAGGAAGGAAGGAAGGAAGGAAGAAAAAGGAAGGAAGGAAGGAAGGAAGGAAGGAAGGAAGGAAGAAATGCAATTTCCAAAGCAGTCTGTAGTCAAGTATGGAAGCACAGAAAACAAAACTAGATTCTGCAGATGCGGTCTAGCACCACAAACATAAAGGCAAACTTTATACATAACATGTTAGGGAAGGAGTGGCTTTGGTACACATAGCTTTTAGCAATCTCTCCTCTGTTCCCCACCAGATTGAAAAAATATTCATTGCCCATAGTTTCTCACTTCTCTATAATTCAACAAACAGCATTGTGGATTCTGCTTACCTTTCTCCAAATTCACACTCCAAAAAAACTACCATCACAGAAATTATAAAATCTTTCAAACTGCCCAATCTAGTAGTCTTTTCACCTTCACCTTTTGAGGACTTGTGTAGCATCTGGTACTACTTACCACCCCTAAACCCCAGGTCTCTTCAGGTGTCTCAGTCTTTTCTGAAATGCTTTTTCCTCCTTCTGCTCCCAAACAGCTGTCCCTCCCTTCTCCCACTAGAAAGGTATTTCAGAGCAGTAACTGCTTTGTACTATTTTATGCCATCGTGGCCTAATATAATTCTAGAGGCATTACAGTATCTGGGAAACATCTTTTGTATTTGATCCCTCCATTTCCATTACCATTGTCTTAGCTGAGGACATTACTTTTCATTTGGGTCACTGGATCCAAACCTGGCTGATTATCAGAATCTCCCGAAAAGCTTTTTAAAAACAGATTAGTAGGTCCCTGGAACCTCTATTTTTAAGTTTTTTATTTATTTTGAGAGCGAGCGAGCATGCATGCACACCTATGCACAAGATGGGAGGAGCAGAGAGGAGGAGAGAGAGAATCTCAAGCAGGCTCTGCACTGTCAGCAAGAAGCCCAATGTGGGGCTTGAACTCACAAACTGTGAGAGCATGACCTGAGCCAAAACGAAGAGCCGGATGGTTAACCCGATGAGCCAACCCAGGAGCCTCCTGGAACCTGCGTATTTAATGACCTCCCCAGATGATTCCTAAATTTTAAAACCACTGAGAACATATCAGTGGTTCTCAAAGTGTTAGGGTGCATCAAATTTTAGCAGAATTGTGTGCAGGGCTTGTTAAAGCACACATTGCTGGGCCCCAGTTCCAATTTCTTAGGTCTGGGATTGTGCCTGGGAATGTGCATTCCTAACAAATTCCCAGGTGATGCCAAGCTGCTGGTCTGAGGACCATTCTAGAAATCACTGATTTAGGTCTTTGCTGTAATTGCTTAATTGCTGTTTCTGCTTGGGCTCTTCCCTCTCTAATCCATTCTTACTGCACTAGAGCTGTCTTTCTAGTTTCTTAAATGTTTTTATTTATTTTTGAGAGAGAGGCAGACAGACAGAGCACAAGCGGGTAAGGGGCAGAAAGAGGGAGACACAGAATTCAAAGCAAGCTCCAGGCTCCAAACTGTCAGCACACAGCCTGACGTGGGGCTCGAACTCACAAACCGCAAGACCATTACCTGAGCCGAAGTTGGATGCTTAACTGACTGAGCCACCCAGGCGCCCCGATATCTTTCTAAAGCATAAATCTGGTTATGATAAACTTATGGAAAACATCTTTCAGTCACTCACCAATAGTAGATGCTTATAAAGGTGTGCCAAGTTTAAAAATGTCATTCATATTAACAAAAATTCTTATTTTGTTGCTGAGCACAGCAAATAAGAGACCTTTCGCAATTTAGCCCTAGTCTCCAAGGACACATTCCCTCCACTTCTTCTACCCTTGATCCCAGCATCCAATACTGGCCAAAGTAGACTACTCACTGTTCCCTGCACTTTCGTATCATCTACCACCTCCTTATATTTAAAAAATATTACCACATGCTCCTGAGCATCCTGGAACTTATTAGAAACTGGACTATCTTCACTTAGAATGTATACTACAGAGCTATTATAAAAGTATCCCCAAACTAAAAACCTCCCTAAAGTCCCATCAAAATGCTTCAGTAGATCTACAAATAGAGCTGTAACTCTATTCCCATAACTTCCACATTATTTCTCAAGCAGGCACTAATTCCTAGGACTTCAGAAATAATTTAGTTAAATAACAATTTAGTAAATAATATTGCTCTACACATCAAAAAAGAAAAAAGTCAAATATATACTTTCTTTAATCTTCAAGACATAGTGAGGTAGGTAAAAGGAGATAGATTTAGGATAAGAGATTAAAGTTTATTAAAGTTGCACAGCTAATAGATGATAAAGCTGTTCTCAAATCCAAGCTTTTTGGCTCCAAAGAGCTCCATAGCATCATGTCCTACCACAAATTTACTTGGTAAATTTTACTGTCTCAAATGAGGTAAGTTTTTGCAGTAATCCAGTTCCAATTTCTAAAACAGATGTTATCAAACTCTTCAGGATGGAATCCTCTGGCCACATTTTGCCCTGCACTTGTGTTTTTTGGGGCTCATATAGTTATTAACTGCTGCATTTGGAAATTGTTTACGTACACACAAAGAAAAAAAATTGTTCACACAATGGTCCAAATTTTTGACTTCTCTGTTTTAAGTTTATTTATGTATTTTGAGAGAGCAAAAAGCGGGAGGAAGGGGGAGACGGAGAGAGAATCCCAAGCAGGATCCGTACTGCCAGTGCAGAGCCCGACAAGGGGCTTGGTCCCACAAACCATGAGATCATGACCTGAGGCTAAAACAAGTTCACCACTTATCTGCTTGAGCCACCCAGGAGCCCCTTGGCTTCTTTGAAAGAATCGGAAGTGAAGCCCCTGAGTAATAAAAAAAATTTTTTTAATAAAATCAGAAAATGGGCCACCTGGGTGGCTCAGTCAGTTGTGTCTGACCTCAGCTCGGGTCCTGACCTCACCATTCTGTGCTGACAGCTTGGAGCCTGGAGGCTGCTTCAGATTCTGTGTCTCCCTCTCTCTCTGCCCCTCCCCCACTCACACTGTGTCTCACTCTCTCAAAAATAAACATTAAAAAAAATTTAATAAAAAATAAAAAAAGTCAGAAGATGCATCAGCATTGGACCTATCAGTCTTCCAAGTTACTGATCAGCTGAAGCTGAAGCCTAGTCTCCTTTAACACTGCAGGCACTCTCCAGAGCCACCTGCTTCCACTTTCCCTATTTTCACTCTGGAACTGAAGCCAAAATACCAACTAACAACTCTTCTCCAGTTTTCACTGTCTGTTCTTCAACTGATTCTCTTCCCACATTTGTTACTTTCCAGGCCATTGCTAGTAGTTGAGTTTGCAACCTTTTCTCTAGCTTACGAATTTATAGGACCCTTATAAAATCTTGCTCATTAATTATTAATCTATCTGGCCTATGAATTTAAAAATAAAAATCACGTTTTTCATCTGAACTAGTCTTTATGCAAAAATAATTCCAGAGATGTTATATATGATCTAACATACAACTCTAATGTCTTTTTATTTAGCTATTTAAAAAAGTTACTGTAAAAACTTATTTTTCACAAATTTTTTTATTTTTGAGAGACAGAGTGTGAGTGGGGGAGGGACAGAGAGAGAGGGAGACACAGAATCCAAAGCAGCCTCCAGGCTGAACTGTCAGCACAGAGCCCAATGCAGAGCTTGAACTCACGAACCCTGAGATCACGACCTGAGCTGAAGTCGTATGCTTTACCTACTGAGCCAGCCAGGCGCCCCTCTTTTTCCTTATACTTATGAAAAAATACAAATCATTCAATTAAAGATTTAACTCAGTAACTCCTTGTATTATATGTTAAATAGAATATGTTTTATTTTTAAAGGTATTCTCCATTTTCATTTTCTAAATACCATTCAAAACTTTTCCTGAAATGTCTTATGTAAAACAAAGTAGTTTTGCAAATAACGCATATACCCATTTTACCAAAGTACATATAATATAAAATTGATTTATTTTTGAAGGTATGTGACCTTCCATAGAGATCTAAGTATATATGACAGCAAACATCCCCCAGTTATCTATCTGGCTCACTTTAGAATTGACTAAAACAGAGTGTTAAGCCTTTGGAATTAACACTTCCCTATGATAAATTAATTTTTATCTTTATTATCATTCAACCTAAAACATAGCTTCATACTTCTCCAAGACGGAAAAAAAGAGGTATAGAATTACAAGCTAGCCAACCTGGTTCTAAATCCTGTTTCTTTCACTTTTGAGTCAAGCTCCTCTTCAGCTTTCTCTATCTATAAAATTATGGTATATCTCCTTTGCTGGATTGCTATAAAAACTGAGTGATGCATGCATGAAAGAGATAGTCAACATGTTTATCTAAGACTCTTAATTACTCAAGACGTTTTAAATTTGTCTGGTATTAATTTGCATTTATGTTAATTTATTATCTTGGCTGGTCTGAAATATTGGCCCGAATCATCTAAGGCAAACAGCAGAAACAACTCTGATTATTTCTCAGAGATTATATTCAACTTAAAGCTAAAAAACTAGTCAAGTAATTATGTATTTGTATATAGCCATATGTTATTATTTAAGAAATGCAGTTACTTAAAAAACAACTATTTTTCTGTGTACTTATGTCAGACATTAGGGACAAACTTTGAATTCTAGCTAATGTGAAAAATGCATCTTTAGAGAGAATGAACTCATTAGGTTTCAGGAATGAAAGAGATTTAAGTTACCTTGGATTTTTTGAGGCTACTATAGTTATGAAAAGATTTCCATTACCTTTTCCTTAAATCAGAGTCTTTAGAGCTCAGAGTTCTTTAAAGTATTTTCCAAACAAACATACTTTATATTCCCACAAATAGTTTGGCAAAACAGTGATATAGGGATGGCATGAGACTCATACACTCCTGTTGTTTAAGAACTCTGTATTTTATGCCAGTTATATAGGCTGAGTCAAGATACCCTTGGGAAAAATATGGCTATTTTCTCAAAGTTATCAACTTTATTTCTGTATGTAAAGTCCAGACTTTATTAGATGTTTCTGACTCTCAAAAGACCATTATTAGGCTATGTCTCATTTAGGCTTTAAAAAATTGCATAATAAAATAGCATAAGTAGGTATAAAGTTGAAACACAAAGTACGTACATATTTCTTTCTAATATGAAGAAGAGTGTCAGGTTTCTTTTGGTACAGCCAAAAGATTCCCAGCACCAGGGCATCCTAGTAAATTAACACAGATGTCACAGGGTATTTTAAATTTTTGGGAGTAACACATCTGTTGGACACAACACAAACTACTACTTCAAGGTACTTTAATTAGCACTAAATTTTCCCATGACAGTGTATCTTTGCAAAACCAGGTTTTTATCTTTCTGATAAAAAGTACTATGCAAAAAGCATTGTGGAACAGGAAATGATACTGATGGTGTCCAAGCTGGTTCCAAAGTCTAAGAAGGTGGCAGTGTTCACAGTTACTCATGGTTATGATATAAATTCTTATGAAGCTGTTTGGACCCAACTGTTAATAAATAAAGTATTAGGTACTTCTTTTGGCTTAGCTGTGCTGTGAAAAAGTTACTGCAACACTAAAGGGCACCATGAGCTGAAAAAGTATTGAGGACATCTGTGGCATAGGCAAAAATACACTAAAACCAAAGTCACTTCATTGTTCATTTGCTACCTAAGAAATTTTGTAAATAGTTATATATGAAAGGGAAAAAATATATACAAACGTACATACAAAGTTTGGATTTTTATTGAAATCTTGTGTTAGGTATCAAACAAAATCTGCTTTCTTCAGATAAAAATATTCTCTCAGATGTCTCCAGATAACTGCTAAGTCTAAGTTGGTCCTTTAATGTCTTATTTTACTTTTATTGTCCTCATGAAATGTTCGTATACACTCAGGATGTTCCCAAAAGAATTTTTATCGTGTAAAGGATCGTACATGACGACCTCTACCACTGCCTCCACTGACAAACTTTCCTCTTGAGCCTCCACTGCCGCTATTTGCACTTGCCCAGGAAGGTCCAAGTCCCCCACGACCTCTGGAAGCACGGTCACGAGGACTTGGGCGGTAGCCTATAAAAAAAAGAATACAGTTTTTAGTCATAACACCCTTTACATTCCCACTATAGAAATAGTAACCTATAAAACTGAGCTCAAACTAAGAGAGGAATTACTCTTTGCCCCTTTAAAATCCATGTGCAGGTTCTTTCCGTAAATGTGATGAAGACTGCTGAACTGTCTACCTTAAATAGGTAAATTGTATGATATGTAAGAATTATATCGCAAATAAAGCTGTTATAAAAAAGTAAGTGAATATGAAACCAAAAGCTACTTCTGACCAGAAGAATTCTGGACTTGATATAGTAATGTTTGAGGAAAAACAGGTTATGTGCCTACTCACACAACACCAATATTATAAACAAAAATAGAATACACTGTACGAAGATATCTCTATTACTAAAATACTTTGGTCAAAAAAGTATCTTAAGGATTGGCTTTCATTATCAGCACATCACTGTGAAACTGCTCAGATTATACGTGTATTCAGAATCCAGAATTTTTATTATTCCCACAGAATATGAACATTGGGCATTCATTTGCAGATATAAAATTAAATTGACTTTAGAATTATAAGTCTATGTTCTAAAATATCCTCTCTCAGAATGACAGTATATGACATCTGACAACTTAAAAAGGAGGATTCACACCCCCCCCCGCCCCACCCAATTCCCTGCCTCAGCGATATCAACTCGGAAGAATGTCTACCTGTAGAACTAAGTGGTCGCAACGGTGGAAGAGGTCCTCTGTTAAAATTGCTCTGGCCTCCACGACTTTCATTGTAAGTTCCTCGAGGAGTATTCTGAGCACTCCAACTGGAGCCTCTTGTTCCCTCCCGACGACTGTAGTTTCCTAAAAAGAGAAAACACAATCAAAACCTACTATTTTCACAACTTCAACTGAATTAAAAAAGACTCAACAGGCCTTTCTTATTCTTCAAAGTAATGAAAGAGAAACGGTGAAATTCTGGCTTATATACTACAGTGTGGCAGCATCGTATGTGGTTAGAAGCAGAGGCTCTACAGCCAGACCGCCAGCATTCAAATACTGGTTCTGTCACTTACATTTATATATCCTGGTCAGCTGATAGTTTTCTCTTCTGTAAAGTGGGTGTACTAACAGAATCTACCTCAAAGGGTTGATATGAGAGTGTTTTACATAATAGTCCCAACACAGCTATGTATTTGCTATTAATATAAACTGCTATTCACTTTCACTACCAACCTCTTTAACTCAGCAGCATGAAAACATGTCAACAATCCACTAGCGAAGTATAATTTCTACAAGTATACCTAGTTTCTAAAATCTTGAAACTTTTTTTAAACAAGGAATAATGTTTAATAAATCACAGAAGCAAAAAATATCATGCAGTAAGTTAAAGTAGCCACCTTTGACAATCAATAAAACAAGTTTTGTGGTTTTTCTGTTACATTCCACAATAGTAGGGGTGCCTGCTGGCTCAGTAGGTGGAGTATGCAACTCTTGATCTCGGGGTTGTGAGTCTGAGTCCCACACTGGGTGTAGGGATTACATAACAATAAAATCTTTAAAAAATTTTTTTCCACAACAGTAACTTAAAAAAGAAACAAGATTTGTAACTTAAAGCTCTGCTGTGCAGTGGTCTCCCTAGAGCCCATAAGGAGGGTAGCATTCTGAAACAGGTATGACAGGTGTACAACATTTCAAATGGAATTCTTTCACAGGCAAAATCTTGAAATAATTTAAAACAGATTAAATAGGGGTGTCTGGCTGGCTCAGTCGATAGAACATATATCTCTTGACCTTGGGGTTGTGGATTCGAACCCTATGTTGGGTGTAGAGATTTAAAAATAAAATCTTAAGGGGCGCCAGGGTGGCTCAGTCGGTTGAGCATCCAACTCTTGATTTCAGCTCAGGTCATGATCTGAAGTTTGTGGGATCAAGCCCCATGTCAGGCCCTCCACTAAGTGTGGAACCTGTTTAAGATTTTCTCTCTCCCCCTCCGCCCCTCTCCCCTGCTCAAGCATTCTCTGTCTCTCTAAAATAAAATTTAAAAATAAATAAATAATTAAATCTTAAAAAAAAAACACAACAAATTAAATATAACATCAAGAAGCAAGTAGATAAGAGAATCAATGGTTAACTACTTAGAAGAATCCTAAGGAAATTGTTGGCAAGTAGAACTGTGAGATTGTATATGTACTATTCAGAAAGGATAAACACAATTTTCAATATAAAAAGGAAAATAATTAGCCAACTGACTTCTTTTAAACTTATCACTAAACATGCAATTAATTAAATATTAACTTAAAAAAGATTTTTTTCTGGGGTGCCTGGGTGGCTCAGTTGGTTAAACGTCCAACTTCAGCTCAGGTCATGATGTCGTGGCTCGTGAATTCAAGCCCTGCATTGGGCTCTGTGCTGACAGCTCAGAGCCGGGAGCCTGCTTCAGATTCTGTGTCTTCCTTTCTCTCTGCCCCTCCCCTACTTGTACTTCTGCTCTCTCTCTCTCAAATTAAACAAACATTTAAAAAAATTTTTTTAATTGTTAACATTTTTTTAAAAATTAAAAAAAAAAAAAAGATTTCTTTTTTCTATCCAATAAAGTACTCAGCAAATAGTTACCAGTGGTCTGAGAAGTCGCTTAATTGTAGTAACTGAAAAGTACTTCATCTGAATCACTTATATCTAAATCACTTCTTTTAAAAAAAAATTTTTTTTAACGTTTATTCATTTTTGAGAGACAGAGAGAGACAGAGCATGAGCGGGGAAGGGGCAGAGAGAGGGGGAGACACAGAATCTGAAGCAGGCTCCAGGCTCTGAGCTGTCAGCACAGGGCCCTACGCGGGGCTTGAATTCACAAACTGCGAGATCATGACCTGAGCCGAAGTCGGACGCTCAACCGACTCAGTCACCCAGGTGCCCCACATCTAAATCACTTCTATTAAATATGCTAATATTCCAATATTCTAACCCACTAGAAAATATACATAAATAATTACCTTTTGAAGCAGGTGGTGTGAAAAACCTATTCTGACTGTGAAAAGCACCCCGTCCTCCTCGATTGCCTGAAAATCCACCACGAGAAGAAATTTTCTGTGATACTTTGAGTGGTCGTTTTGGTGGGGGTATTCCATCTTGAGGGACCACTTCTTTACTTTCAGCCGCAACAAAGTCATCCACGTGCATAGATGGTGGTCTGCTTGTGTTCTGTTTTCTCTGACGAAAAATATCATGGGGTCGTATACCCTGTCCAAATCCTCCCCTGCCCCTTCCTCTTGGTGGTGGCACAACATGAGCTCGTTTGGCAGGTTCGATGTATTCAGACTTCCCGCTATTAAAATAAAAACACTCCATGAAAACTGATTTTTTTTTTCTATTTCCAATGAATATTTAAGTCAGTCTTTGTAATATTGAAAACTACATTTCAATTAGTTCTTATTTCAATTGTGTTAACACTGCAAACATCTCTATTCCTCTCCAGGGATGGACAACAAAACTAGCTAAGAATGGTACTCACATTTTATGATATGACTAACAATTATTCAAAATAATCCAGTTCACCTCTTGTTCAAACCTTCCAAACTCTCATAAAGTAGAAGAACATAACAAAAGTACCAGGGATATCCTGGCCAAAGTATTATCTTAAAAAAAATTCCAAACAATATTCATGACTCAAGTATTATGTCAACTTCCTTTTTTCTCTTATAGTTAGTGTCTATCTTAAAATACATTGCAAGAAATAAGCTTCCATGACCACAATCAAGATCTTCAGTAGAAAAAGTTTTACCTTGAAGTTATAAAGGTCTCATGCTTGTGCTTCCCAAGTTTGAATCCTTTAGTAGTCTTAGTTCTCCCTGGAGATGATGGTTCTGACAAAAATGAGCGCTCTAATTCTGAGTGCAAGTCAAAGTCACTACAGCATTTTTCAGAGAGCTCAATTAGGTCAACCTTTACCTGCAATCATAAAAATTAAACAAAATGAAAAATAATCTTAAATATAATTATTAATGTAACATTTATTAAAATTCTTATTTCCTATAAACTAGCTTTGACTCATAATAAATAAATTATAGGTCGGCCTCTTTCCCTCATCCTTTTTTTTTTTAATTAATTAATTTTGAGAGAGCGAGAGAAAGAGAGGAGAAAGAATCCCAACCAGGCTCTGCACTGTGAGCAGGGAGCCCAACACAGGGCTTAATCCCACAAACCAGAGATCGTGACCCGAGATGAATCCAAGAGTCAGACACTTAACCAGCTGAGCCACCCAGGTGCACCCCCCCACCTTTTTTTAAAAGAATTTATTTTTAAGTAATCTCTACATCCAACATGGGGCTTGAATTCACAATCTCAAGATCAAGAGTTGTATGCTCCATTGAGTAAGCCAGTCAGGCACCCCTTTCCTTATCCTTTCAAAAAGCAACATCATTGGTAGTCAAAAATCTTAGGAATTCAGCTGCATTTTGGAGGGATGGAAGAGAGTGGCATTCTTCCTCAAAGAAGGGTTGTCAAATTTGGGAGGCCTCTGCTGTCTGACTAGGAACTCAGAATTTATCTATATAAATTAATAAAGTAGCATCTCCAAACGTTTCCCAAAGAATCTGAAAATAACATACTTTGTAAGCCCTGTATATAGTCAACATATCTATTATAAAAGGATTCTGTGCCACAGATCTCAAAGTTCTACGCATTTAATGAGGGTCCAATCTAAGTTTACTTCCAGAGAAATAAAAATTATGTTTACCTAAGTTTTATTTAAATTTAGCAAACCTAAAACCCCAAATTTTCTAAACCATGTAAGGTTACAATAAAGACAGTTGTGATTCAATATAAAAGTTATAAAGAAAACAACATCCTTCTAACAAATATTTTAGATCTATGATGCTAGATATGGTAGGTAGCCCCTTAACCTCTTGTGCCTATTTAAATTTAAATTAATTAAAATTAAATAAAAAATAAAATTCAGTTCTTCAGTCACACTAGCAACATTTCATTGTTCAACAGTCACATAAGGCTAATGGCTACTATACTAAACAGAGCACATTTCTGAACATTTCTGTTACTGCATAAAGTTCCATTGGACGGAACAGTTCTAAAGAATCATTGACAATTTACACTAAAGAAGAAATTATTTTTTTTTTAATTTGAGAGAGTGTGCTAGCAGGGGTGAGGGGCCGGAGAGAGAAAATCTTAAGCAGGCTCTATGTTCAAGGTGGAACCCAACATGGGGCTCAATCCTACAACCCTGGAACATGACCCAAGCCGAAATCAAGAGTCAGACACAACCAAATGAGCCACCCAGGCGCCCCTTTTTGCAATTTTTAAGCAAGCTTTATGCCCAATGTGGGGCTTTAACTGAAAACCCCAAGATCAAGAGTCACATGCTTGCTGTACTGACTAAGCCAGCCAGGCACCCCAAGAGAAATTAATTCTTTTTTTAAAAAATGTTCATTTATTTTTGAGAGAGAGAGAACAGGGGAGGGGCAGAGAAGAGGGGGACAGGGAGTCTGAAGGAGGCCCTACATCGACAGCAGCAAGCTTGATGTAGGGGTCGAACTCATATAAACTGAGATCATGACCTAAGCAAAGTTGGACACCCAATTGACTGAGCCATCCAGGCACCATGAGAAATTAATTCTTTAATGCAATTTAAATCGGATTTTATGCGATATTAAATTTTTTAATGTTTATTTATTTTTGAGAGAAAGAGACAGAATGCAAGTGGGGGAGGGCAGAAAGAAAGGGAAACACAAAATCCAAAGCAGCTCCAGGCTCTGAGCTGTCAGCACAGAGCCTGACACAGGGCTCAAACTAACGGGTGGTGAGATCCTGACCTGAGCCAAAGTCAGACACTTAACCAACTGAGCCTTCCAGGCACCCCAGATTTTATGCAATAGTTTAAAAGAAGGGAAAGGAGCTCTCAAATATATTAAATACACCTTAAGCATGAAGTAAATAATTCTTTTAGTCTTACTGCATATAATAAATACTAACACTTTTTAGACCAGGGAATATCCAAATATATTTATTTTTCTGATCAAGAAAAAAATAATATATAGTATAATATGTGGCTGAAATCATCCTCCCTAATATGGCTCTGAGAAACATAAATCAGCATGCTTCTAATTTTAAATGTTTAACTATACTCTTACATGTTCAGCATTACGTTTAAGAATGTTAATTCCCTTTTGTACCTATGTTATTTTAATAAATAGATTCTTCACATTTGCCCCAAAATTAAAAGTGGATTGCCACAATACCATTCCTTTCCTTAAACCCCAAAACAGAAATGAATTATAATTCTGTGGGATACTTTTCTCTATTCTATACCCTACAAATATAAGAAAACAAAGTGCCTCAGAGTACTTAGGCAAAAACATAATTTTTCCCCAAAGAATCTCATTCTCAGGGCACCTTGGTGGCTCAGTCAGTTGAGTGTCCAACTCTTGATTTTGGCTCAGGTCATGATCCCAGGGTCAAGCCCTGCATTGGGCTCCCACCGAGAATGGAGCCTGCTTAAGATTCTCTCTCTCCCTCTGGCCCTCTCCCCTGCTCTCACTCTCTCTCTAAAAAACAGAAAGAGAAAAAAGAAAGCATCTCATTCTCAAATATACATATCACTAACTAGACAGAAGCAAAATAAGTAGCATAAGATACTGAATGTCCTGGATACCATTAAGTGGGCAGCCGATATGAAAATAATGCAGTACTGGTCCTCAAACGGGCCTTTTTTTGTTTGTTTTTAAGATTTTATTTTTAAGTAATCTCTATTACCCACCGTGGGGCTCAAACTTACAATACAATGAAGAGTTGCATGCTCTACGACGGAGCCAGCCAGGCATCCCCTCAATGGGCTTTTAACAGCCATACAACATGTATCTTATTTTAGTGCTAATAATACACACAAAAACCAAAAAAATCAACAATAACTTTTTTCTAAATATTTAGTAATAAAATTACTTATACCAAATCCAGATCCGTATCAATCTCTTCAGCCTGAAATGGAGTGAACCACATGGATTTCAACTGATCATCCATGACATCAGCTAGCACATATGCAGTCCTAGAACAGAAAAGACATTTGGTAAAAAGCAGAATTCCAAAATCAAATTATTTTAGCTTATCTTCTAAGCAAAATCTGTACAATGTACAATTTAAAATGTCACCCTCAAAACTGTTAGTAAAATTAGTACTTAAAAGCCAAGTTTATTACACTGTAGCAATGTGTATAGAAACTGCCCATATTTAATTTTTCTAAATTTAGAGAGTAATTCCATCACACTGAAGTATCAGTAAAGTATCAGTATCAGTTTAGAAGTATCAGTAAAGTATAGCCTCCATTCTGCCAGCCTGCTTGTGTACAGCCTGTAAGATAGAAATGGTTTATTATTTAAGTTTTGTTTCATTTTGTTTTTAAGTAGGCTTCACACCCAGCACAGAGCCCAACATGGGGTTTGAACTCACAACACTGAGATCAAGACCTGAGCTGAGATCAAGAGTCAGATACTTAACTGACTAAGCCACCCCAGGTGCCCCTATTATTTAAGTTTTTTTAAAAAACATAGGAAACAAACAAAATGCTACAGAAGAATATGCAACAGAGGCTGAATGTGGCCTACAAAGCCTAGAATTTTTATTATCCAGCCCTAACAAAAACAGCTTGTTGGCCCTCTCTAGACCTCGGTCATTAAATATACAATACTCAACCACAAAACATTGCTTGTTTTACCTATTATTAAACAGATTCTGGAGAGATTCTGGAGCTGAAAGTACTGGTTCTATATCCTGGTCACCAAGAGGTAAAGGATCACCAGATGACTCCAGCATCTGCTTAAGTCCAACTACATTGTCCAACAAAGAATCCAGATTGTCATCATCTTTTGAATGTTCCTAGATATAGACAAAAGCAGAATGAGATGATACAGGTAAAACTTGAGAACATTTATGCCCATAATCTACTGACTCGTTAGTAGAAAAGGTTGTATTTTTTGATTACTAAGAAATTTGGAATATTGTCAAAAACTTATGAACATTAAACATATTCAAATAAAACAAATACCAAAAACATTTGTCATTTTATTTCTAAAGAATGGTAGCAGGGGACACCCTGCATTCAAATAGATAATTCAAAAACTAATGCCTTCTTCCTTAAGATTCATAACAGTATGGAGGACTTCACTCCAAATTATTAATTCAAAGAGTTATTTCAAACTTTATTACAGGTATCCAGCTGAAGGTTCACTATTTTAAAAGGTCACTGAAAAACTTGCACTAGTCAAAAAGAGAAAAAAATATATCTTAGTCATTGAATGAGCAAATGTTTTTATTTTGCTTCTGTTTTTCTTTTTTTTTTTTTTACCAAAACAAGCTTCTCTAGTTCAAGGAACAAATTTTCTGGACTTTCTTCTTTGCTTTGTAGAAGCTGTTTTAACTCTGCAGCATTAATACTCATTGTCCGTGACGGATGAGTTCCCTCTACTTCCATGAGACCACTATCATCTCCACAACATCCCTGTAAATGTCACACACAAGTTAAATTTGAGAGCAGAGAAATTTGCAAAGATGCTTCCACACTTATACAGATATTTAAGCCATTTGCTGCAATCTTCCCCTCAGTGTTTTGGTTTTACACCGGTATAAATGGCTAATATTAAGAAAGAGTTAATCAGCTTAAGGCTGAAATGCATTTTCTTTGAGTAAGACTCACATAATAAATAGCGAAACACACATATTCAATATACTAGCAGCAAGGTTTCTTAACAAAAATATCCAATGGCAAATACACTGGCACTTGCTGGGCATGTAACATACTGATTGATACTTAAGTTAATAAAATGCCTACTACTAAAATAAAGAACTGATGAAACCTGAATTTATCTTTCTAGAGATAAAGCAAACAACTAAAGAAAACAGTAACTATTGTATTTAGGGCTATATTCTGTAATGAAAAAAGTTAATATTTCCTGTTTTAAAAAAAAGTAAGCCATATAGTAAAAGGTATTAAGATAGTGATACTCCCAAATTTCAATACAATTCCTATCAAAATCCCAGCAATCTTTTTGCAGAGACTGATATAGAGATGGAAAAGTAGATTAGTGATTGCCATGGGCTAAAAGGGGAAAAGAGGAGTTTCTGTTATGGGCACAGAGCTTCTTTTTGGGATTACGAAAGCATTCTGAAATTACATAGCAGAGATGGTTGTACAATATACTAAAAACTAAAGGGGTGAATTTTATGAGATGTAGATCATACTTCAATAAACACATTACGAAAAAAGCAGCAGCAGGAAGGAAATCTAAGGTAACAGTGGTAAAATACAAAAGAAAATGAAATATGAAAGGTATTATAAATAAAACTGATATGAATGACAGCTGCTGAAGAGGATGAAGAAAAGGAGGAAAGTTGGCTACTATTTCATGATTTCTATCGTGAAGGTCAGGGAAGATCATGATATAAAAGCAGGACAGATAAATCAAGTTTATGGGGGAAGATAATGAATTTGATTTTGGATATTCAGAGATTCTATCAAGTAGCCAAGGGCAAGGAGAAACAGGAGAGGGAAAAGGTGCCAGATAGGATATTAGAAGGTGTAAGATATATGTCATGGATAGAAATGAAGTGATGGGGGAGGGGGGGGAAGGGATATTCTCCTTGATTAAGGAAGGAAACAACAGGTTAGAAAAAACAGGCAAAGAATCTAAGGGAGAGTGAAAAGATTCAGAAACCAAACAGGATGGCCTTGATCTTCCCAATGAAGGAGGTAAGAAAAGGAAATGCACTGGTGAGGGATGAATAAAAGCATTAATTAGCAGTCCTCAGGGACCAGCAGCTCCTGGATAACAAGAATGAACACTGGTTAGTGGTTTTTGATTAGAAACTGTTTAATTGATGACATGCATAAGAAAATCTGTCAAACTGATTTATTAACAACACACCACTTAGGATCTGGTAAAACTAATTAGTCTTCCATTACATAAAAACTCCTAAAATTTCTTTACGGTAGCTACAGTCCTACCATTAAATATGCTCTTTACCTTTCAGAATCAAAATCTGATCTTTAAGAATCAAAGCATCTGGTAAACTTAATCACTTTAATAAAGTATATCTGACACAAAGCAAACACAAATCTGCCAGTAAAATCAGTATAAAAAAAACTACAAAAACAACAGGCAGCCAAGAGGTGCTTACTAGAGTAAAACAGAAAAAAATTTTTAAGTAGGCTCCATGCCCAATGTGAGGCTTGAACTCATGACCGCAAGAGCCAAGTCTCATGCTCTCCTGACTGAGCCAGCGAGGCATCCCTTACTGGAGGAGTAGATATTCTTAATATAAATTACACGCATTACATGTTTACTAAACAGTAATTTTACTTAATTTTACCTTATGAAGTCATCCCATATTATATTTATTTTGGTAAAACTGAACTAAACAGGTCCTCCACAATTCTTTCCAAACACAAATCTTAAATATGAGCTGAATTTTTTTTTTTTTTTTAAAGAAAGAAAGCGTGAGCAGGGGAGGGGCAGCGAGCTGTGCTGATAGCAGCAAGCTGGATGTGGCATTTGAACTCACCAACCATAAGATCATAACCTGAGCTGAAGTCAGATGCTCAACCCACTGACACACGCAGGTGCCCTTGAGCTGAATTTCTTAAACCAGTGTTGACAGAATACAGACCCACAGGATGTTAACAGTATATGCACATGTACACGTACACACACACACACACACACACACACACACACACACACAGAGTATTTTGCAGGCAATCCATTTGGGAAAAGCTAGATTAGACTATAGTAAAGCAAGTTTCTATTTATCCAGGAACTTTCAGAACTTTTACTATACTAATGTGCACAGTTAAGTTCCATCAGGGGAGACTTTTCCAAACTTATCTGACCAAAAACACTTTTTAAAGGCAAGCCTATTAAAGGTTTCTGGAATTGTGTCCACAACATATACTAGATTTTGGAAAATATGATGGGAGAGATTTTTTTTTTTTAAGTTTATTTATTTTGAGAGAGAGAGAGAGAGAGAATGAGAGAGAACGAGCGCACGTGAGTAGGAGAGGGGCAGAGAGAGATGGAGACAGAGAATCCCAAGCAGGCTCCACGTGGTCAGTGCAGAGCCCGACACAGGGCTCAAACTCACAAACCATGAGATCATGGCCTGAGCCAAAATCAAGAATCAGAGGCTTAACAGACTAAGCTACCCAGGTGCCCCAGGAGAAATTCTTAATTAGATTTTAACAATAAGATTTGAGAGAAATAGATACTTAGTATCTATGATGGATCCAAAATACCCTAGTGTAATAAACTTTGCAATCACCCCAAAAGCACAATATCCAAAACACAATGAGTAAATGCTCAATTAAATGACAGAAGGTAAATATCTGATTAAGAGGCTAATAAAATTTGACTGCCCTGAGTGTTCCTGGCAAGATAACTCAATGTAAAAAATTATATAAAAGATGAAGGCTCTGTAAGTAGTATTTTTCTCTAAGTTGCCAAGTTACAGAGTATTCACAAATTAATGATGTTTAATAGATTTAAAAAGAGTTCAGTAAATTCTACTCTAAAACACCTATCTTTTTTAGAAATCAAAACCTTGCATTTATAGTGGAGTAAGGACACAGGAAAAAAAAAAAACACTATTCTAAGTTCAAACTTCCAAAAACCATTTCAAGATATTTTTGAATGCAAGTGATTTTTTTTAACTTACGACAAAAGTCTATAAATTTAAAAAATACCAAATACGTACATATACATTTATGTACACTTACCATTGCGTCAGAGTTAAGAATTTGTCTCATAAATTCCAAAAATGAAGATGCAAGTTCACCTGTGTCCTTACTAAATGTGCTGACCACTCGTTTCAGTAAACTATGCAGAGCATTACTGTTTTTCCTCAAAGAACTGTAAATAGAAAGAATATGTCTCAAAATTTGAACATATAAATCTAGTATGAGAAATAAATGATCTCCAGTTCAGACAGAACAAAATTCAATCCATCATTTAAAAAATGTTTTGGTGTGCCTATGTACACACACCATTTAACAAAGCAATATCCACAGATACCTTCTTTTAAAAATAAGCTTCAAGCCCCCCACAAAAAAAGAAAAAATTTCCCCCAAATAATAAAGATATAAAACTTAGCAAAAGAAACTCCAAATTCCCTATTTTTTATACTTTTTATAGCCTGAGGATTTCTCTAATACAAGGAGGTTATAGCTGTCTCAGAAGCCTGACCAGAAAGCCTGCTTTATGTAATAATTATTATGTAAATTATTTAACAATTATTATTATTACTATAATTTGACAGAAGAAAATCAAGGGTATAGACTGGGGGTCTGCAAACTTTTTATGTAAAGAACCTAATGGTACATATTTTATGCTTTGCTGGCTAAATAAAAACGCAGTCTGTTTCTCTCTATACACAACACCAGTGTCAGTCACTACTCAACTCATTTGTGTAGTGGGAAAACAGACATAAACAGCACATAAATGCTGGCTATGCTCCAACAGAACTGTATTTATAAACACTGGTGGTCAGCTGAATTTGGCCCGTGGCCCATAGTTTGCCAATTCCTGATACAGGTAGATTTAAGTATAACAATCAACCATATCCAAGTCCTGCTAAAATTATTCTATACAATTACACAGCTCTTTATTGATCAAAAGAGAATTTCAAGGACAAAGTATTCTAATATTCAATTGTGCCCTTTGAGTTGTAACAATTCATAATTAATCAAAATGAAAATAAGATTATATTAACACTAAACATGCAGTGTTTATATTTGAAAAATATAACTCAGATGGATTCTGAGATGCCATCATAGAAGACTTTGGTAAAACAATACAAAAGAGAAAGATAAAGACTCCTGCTCTTGAGAACTTTATAAAATACTGGAATGGACAAGGCACAACAAACAGGAATGAGATTAAATACAAAGATAATATGATTAATGGAAAAAGAATGGATATAAACTGGACTACACCAATTACTAGTCTCTACATATAACCTTAAGCAAATACTTCCATGATCTATTAAAATCTGGGGTCCACTACATACCTATTAGAATATCTAAACTTTTAAGCTGGTATTTTTATTGCTCAACTTTTTTTTTTAAGTTTATCTTTTTATTTATTTTGAGAGAGAGACAGAGAGCAAGTAGGGAAGGGGCAGAGAGAGAGGGACACAGAATCCCAAGCAGGCTCTGAGCTGTCAGCATAGAGCCTGACGCAGGACTCGAACTCACGAACTGTGAGATCATGACTTGAGACGAAGTCAAGAGTCAGATGCTTAACCAACTGAGCCACCCAGCTGCCCCTGTTGCTCAGCCTATAAAGAAGTTGTCTATAAAAAGGTAGTACACTGATGGAACTGTTCTGTATGCAACTGTGGCAATAAACACATGACTCTATACATTTGTCAAAATCCACACAACTGCACAACATGAAACATGAATAAGGTTACAAGGAAAGAGAGAAAGCTAGAATCAACATCTAATATTAGAGTCAAAATGTCAGTATGGACTCATTTAAAAAAATACATACAAAGTGATGAATCATGGGAATCTACCCCCAAAACCAAGAGCATACTATATATACCGTACGTTAGCCAACTTGACAATAAATTATATCTTAAAGAAAAAAAAGAAGGAGGAGGAAAGCACTTCAATCAACCAGAGCATGAGGCAAGCTGGATCCTGTCTGCCTCCACTTGTTACAAACAGCCAAGCACCATGCTCAGGAATAGAAGGGCTATTCTCCTTTGGGATATCTGATGCTGATGGCTGTTACTGAGCACAGAACCCAGAGGGAACCTGATGGCCATCCCTAGGAGCCCACTGAGTAAGTGCCAGCTCCATGGCTCCTAAGGATGAACGAAGACAGAGTCAGAAACACAGTAACAGAGAGGGAATCGCTGCAGCCAAGACCAAAGTGCGTTCAACATTTCCATCCAATGGGAACGTGATCAATGTAGAATAGAGATATTTAACTTTATTTCCCTTAGGCCCAGCAAAGAGGCCAGCTCCCCACTAATACATCTGGCCCAGCCTCCATACAAACAGCTCTCGGCAGGACCCCTTCTGATGCCCTAGGGCTCTGGATGTCCATGTAGTCCTAAAACCAAAAGGCCAGGGCTCCTTTGGCTCAACCTGTCCCACAGTCACAAGGGCTGGTCCACATTTGACATACGCAAGCCAGAGATAGTACTCTGAAAGACTGAATTTATATGGACCCTGAGATGAACTCTGATGGATAATAAAGCAATGTCATGAAACTTGAAAAAAAATAATAAAAATAAAAACAATACATACATACAAATAAATAGATACAAAAAGAAATGTAGACATATATATGCATGAGTTAGGACACAGGCATATATTTCCCAGCTCTATCCAATAAGAAGAAACAAAATCAGTGACACAAGCTGAGCAACAAAATGAATAACAATAGTATCAGATTATCATACAAAGAGAAAAAAAATAATGTCCATAAATTCATACTTATATCCCTGAATAAGTAAATAAATGAAGAGAAAGTGGTAATTCTTCTTTATAGAAAGATAATTAATAAATTAAAAAAGAATAAGAGAGAGGCACCTGCGTGGCTCAGTCGGTTAAGCTTCCTGACTTTGGCTCAGATCATGATCTCACAATTCCTGAGTTCGAGACCCATGATGGGTTCTGTGCTGACAGCTTACAGCCTGCAGTCTGCTTCAGATTCTGTGTCTCCCTCTCTCTCTGACCCTTCCCCGCTCATTCTCCTTTGCTCTCTCAAAAATAAACAACCATTGGGGTACCTGGGTGGCTCAGTCGGTTAAGTGTCTGACTTCGGCTCAGGTCATGATCTCACGGTTTGTGAGTTCAAGCCCCGCATCGGGCTCTGTGCTGACAGCTCAGAGCCTGGAGCCTGTTTCAGATTCTGTGTCTCCTTTTCTCTCTCTCCCTCCCCGTCTCAAGCTCTGTCTCTCTCTCTCTCAAAAATAATAAACATTAAAAATTTAAAAAATAAAAAATAAACCATCAAAAAAAATTAAAAAAGGATTAAGAGAAATAGGAAACCAGCATTGGGATACCACAGTAAAACCTGCCACATGCCTAGATTCACTGATGAATACTAAAATTAGTGGACAAAAGGGGTTTTGTTTGTTTTTAATAATACTTTTAAATGTTTATCTATTTTGAGAGAGAGAGAGAGAGAGAGAGTGTGTATGAGCAGGGAGGGGCAGAGAGAGAGGGAAAGACAGAAAATCCCAAGCAAGCAAGCTCTGCACTGTCAGTGTAGAGTGCGACCCAAGGATTGAACTCACGAACTGTGAGATCATGACCTGAGTGGAAGCTGGATGCTCAACCTACTGAGCCAACTGGATGCTCAACCTACTGACTAAAGTTTTACACAGAAATAAGATCCTGTATTTGCACAATGGAAATATATTTTGGAAATATATTCTCCAAAATATTTAATTAAAAATGGAAAATTATTAAGTTTACAGTGCAGAATCCTGACAGACAGCACCTCAGTCAAGTGATCAAAGTGGATATCATCAGAAATATATCAAGCATTTCCTAATATGGTGCACTAAAAGAGGTATTTCTCTCTGTGTAATCTTCTCAATAAAGCATAATCTCAATCTAATTATGAGAAAACATCAGACAAAGCTAAATTGAGGAACATTCTACAAAATAACTAACAAGTACTCTCCAAAAATGTTATGGTCATGAAAAACAAGGCTACAGGACACAAAGGATACATTACAACTAAAAGCAATGTAGGATCCTGTCTTGGATCTTTTTTTTTTTTTATTTTTTTTTCTTTTAACGTTTATTTATTTTTGAGACAGAGAGAGACAGAGCATGAATTGGGGGAGGGTCATAGAGAGAGGGAGACACAGAATCGGAAGCAAGTTCCAGGCTCCGAGCTGTCAGCACAGAGCCCGACGCGGGGCTCGAACTTGTGAACCACAAGATCATGACCTGAGCCGAAGTCAGACATTTAACCGACTGAGCCACCCAGGCGCCCCTGTCTTGGATGTTAAAACAGAAAAAAACATTAACAGAAAAACTATAAAATCTAAATAAATTTTGTATTTTAGTTAATAGTATTATGCCAAGGTTAGTTTCTCAGTTTTGATAAATATTCAGTGGTTACATAAGACATTAACATAGGGGTAAGGTGGACGAAAGGCATATCTGAACTCTGCACTATTATTTTTGTAATTATTCTGAAAGTACAAATACCTCAAAAAAGAAAATTTTTTGTGACGTGCTTCAGGGTTGTTGTTAGAACTATGTAAAAAGCATAATAGTGACCTGCTCATAAGAAAAAAAAAGGCAGATAAAAAACCAGATCATTCTTTGCCTCTGCTCAAAATCTTACAATGGCCCTTATAATAACCCTAAAGGCCCTTGATCTGCTGCCGCCCACCTTCCCCCCAGGTTACTTCTCCAACCTATGCCCTATCATTTTTCTCCTTGCTCTCTTACTCCAAAGATAGCCACCGTGACCTCATGACTGTTTCTCAGACACATTAGGCATGCTATTTGTGATTGTTCTCCCCCAGGATATTAACATGTTTCACTCTTCACCTTTGGGTCTTGGTCTTTGTTCAAGGGTCACCTTCTCAGTGAGGACTTCCCTGATCACCTCCCCGTATTTCAAATGACAACTCCTACCCTCACTCTGGCACTCACCAGCAGCTTGAACTGCTCTATTTAATGTTTTTCTGTAATATACTATGTATTTTATTTACTCAATCTTTAGTACCTAGAACAGTATGTGGCCCAGAAGAGGCATTCAATAAGTATTTGTGGACTAAATGAATCCAGTGTCCATTTTTATTCTTTCAAAGAGCCTACTATGCACCAGGTTTCTAAATGCTGGGGGACTGAAGTCAAGAAAACACAGTCCCTTTCTTAGGGTAGCTTATATTCAAATAAACAATAAATCTACATAATGCAATGTCAAACAGTATAAATACAGTGAAAAATATAAAGGGGGATAAGGAATGGGGACTCAAAAGATAGACTTATTTTAGTGTTTTGTTGTTGTTGTTTTACTTTAAGTAGGCTCCACGCCCAACATGGGGCTTGAACTCATGACCGTGAGATTAGGAGTCACATGCTTGGGGTGCCTGTGTGGCTCAGTAAGTCAAGCGTCTGACTTCGGCTCAGGTCATGATCTTGTGGTCCGTTAGTTTGAGCCCCACATCGGGCTCTGTGCTGACAGCTCGGAGCCTGGAGCCTGCTTCAGATTCTGTGTCTCCCTCTCTCTCTGCCCCTCCCCTGTTCGTGCCTGGTTTCTCTCTCAAAAATAAATAAACATTAAAAAAAAAAAAAAAAACCTCACATGCTCTACCAACTAAGCCAGTCAGGCACCCCAGGATAGACTATTTTAGACAGGTATTTTGACAGGAAAAATATTTATACAGATACATGAGTGAAGTGAGAAATAAGTCTTATAAGGATCTAGAGGAAAAACATTTTAGGAAAACAAAACAAAACAAAAAAGTCTGGAGGTAGAAATAAGCTTGACAGGTAGCAAAACTGAGGATAAAAAAGCTATAAGGTTAAGTCAAAGAGATGAGCAAAGGCCAGATTGTATACAGCCTTAAAGAACATTATAGAGTTTGGGTTTTACTGCAGTGTAATAGGAAACCACTGGAAACATTTCAGCAAAACAACAAATGTATCTGTTTTAAGTTTAAAAAATCAGTCTGAATGCTCAGAAAATAGATTTTAGGGGGACAACAGTGGAAGCAAGAAGTAGACTGGAGGCTACTGAAATGAGTCATGCACGAAATGACAGTGAACTGGACAAGGGTGGTAACTACAGAGTGGACAAAAGTGATCAAATTAGGGATAAATTTTGGAAGTATAATCCACTGGACTTACTGATAGGTTGCACGTAGGAAGTAAGGAAAAGAGAGAAATCAAGATCTTGGTGTTTTGTGTGGACAGTTAACGTGATAACACTTACTGGGATGAACAAGACAGAAACGTGTTTGAGAGCAAGAATTTCAAGAGCTCTGCTTTAAATCTGTTCAGTTTGAGATGTCCAATAGAAAGTCAAGCAGAGACGTCAAATGGATGGGTTATTTGGAGCTTAGCAGAAAAATTAGAGCTAAAGGGAGAAACTGGAATAGATTAAGACAACTTAGGAAAAGATTACCAATAGAAAAAAGACCAGAAACAGGAATCCAGCAAAATTAAACATATCACACATAATACTATGAGAGCTTAGGAATGGAGGAATCAAGGAAAGTTTTTTGGCTTTCCTGGAGATGGAGAGTAGAAGATGAGCTTTAAGGATATAGAGTGAATACCCAGGCAATAGGAAAAGGGGCATTCCAGAGTAAAATGTAAAGATTATGGTGAGAGACTAAGAAGGGGGGGTAGGAGGAAATGGAAAACTTGGATTTTCAGCAGGTGCCACCAACTGAAAGAGAATGTAAAAGAGGAGACAGGTTTTTCAGGAGAAGGAAGTGGAGAAGGTAGGAGCCAGCACCAAACAGCATTTGGAACGTAAGTTTTCAACCAATGTTACAAGAATTAACGAGAGGCACAAACATGTTTCCTCCTCCTTTCTGTCTCATACTCCTACAAACTTCTACAAATTTCCAAGCAAATCTACATAACATCCAGCTACCTTCCTAGAGAAGAAAAAGATGAGGGCATGGACAGAGAGACTGAAGCAGAAATTACACTTGAAGTTTACATCATCTCAAATTAATTTTATCTCAGCCAGTTCTCTACAGAATAAAAAACACAGAATCAGCACAGAGTATCACAGCACCATCACAGCACCATCACTTCTGTTTGTTTGTTTGTTGTTTAAGTAGGCTCCACACCAATGTGGGGCTTGAACTCACAACCCTGAGAAAAAGAGCTGCATGCTCTACTGACTCAGCCAGTCACGCACCCTACACCAACCATCACTTTTAAAGGACTACAGGTAAATGTATCAACAAAACAAAAACAGTGTGAATTAATATCCCTGGAACAGTAAGATTCCCTTCTTAAATACTGTAAGATGTCCACATTAATTTGTCTATCTATTCAATTTATATTTTAATGCTGAAGATTGGATTACTAGCACACTTCACTACTAAAAAATCCTTTCCATAAATACAAATTTCTCCACATGAAAGAAATCATATCTTCAGCCTTCTACAACAGCAATGAGTTAACTAATTTGGGGAGGGATGATAGAGTGAAAAGTTAAATCCAAGAATATATTAAATTAGATAAAGCATTACCTTTTTAAATGAAATAATCCATAATCATGCTCTGCAAGAAACATCATTGTTCTGACACATGTCAGTAAACAGCTATAACTGCTCTCAGAGTTAGCTAGCATAGCCAGTAGACAGTCACAGATTGAGGCCATCAATTCTTTGTTTGGTAGAGAATTGGAGAGCTGCTCCAGTTCAGAAATAGAACCTTCAGAAGAGTTTGGCAAAATAAGCGCAATGTCCTGTGAGGGTGGAGAGGAGTAGGGAAAAATTTTCTTTCATTATTATCACCATCGATTAACATTTTTATTTCAGAAACACACAGCAACTAATACTTAGTAATTATCTCATCAAAACATTGTCACCTTCCTACACCAAATATAAATTCAAACACATTAAGAACAATGGCGTTATTTTGCTCTTCTATAAAAGGTAATTCAAGGATATACACTTAAAGAAACAAAGACAAATATTTTACTTTACAATATTTTTACTTTAAAAGAATATCTCTTTTTAAGCTTACACTTATTTATTTGTTTGATTGTTTGTCTGGCTCTATGCCCAACGTGGGGCTTGAACTCATGATCCCAAGATCAAGATTTGCATACTCTACTGAATGAGCCAGCCAGGTGCTCCTACACATTTTTCCTTCTGTACTGCACTGAGTGTAGTTTCTATCTTCAAGTGGTTACATTCTTTTGGTACTAAAAGATTTTAAATCATGTGTTATTGATTCATTTGAATATCTTTTTAATTTATAAAGAAATCATTCAATGAAATAAATTTTTTATATGTTTATTTAGAGGGGCGCCTGGGTGGCGCAGTCGGTTAAGCGTCCGACTTCAGCCAGGTCACAATCTCGCGGTCCGTGAGTTCGAGCCCCGCATCGGGCTCTGGGCTGATGGCTCAGAGCCTGGAGCCTGTTTCCGATTCTGTGTCTCCCTCTCTCTCTGCCCCTCCCCTGTTCATGCTCTGTCTCTCTCTGTCCCAAAAATAAATAAACGTTAAAAAAAAAAAATGTTTATTTAGTTTGAGAGAGAGAGAGAATGCATGTGTGGGAGAGGGGCAGAGACAGAGAGAAGGATAGAGAATCCCAAGCAGGCTCTGACTGAGCCACCTAGGTGCCCCCAGTGAAATAAATTTTAATGAACATATTGGAATTTAAAACATCACAAAAAGAAATGGATAGAGCAAATAAACATTTAAGCACTGTCTTTCAACTAAATATTTTATTTTCCTCTAGATTTTATATACTTTTAAAATTCAAGTTTTTCAGCACTAAGCAAGTTTAACCAACAATAACTAAAAACTCTCACCACTCTTTTTATAGAAGTAAATAAAGTAGATCTTACAGAAACATTTTTAGGGATGTCTCATTGCCTTTAATCACTTCAACATACTGTAAACTAGTATTCAACATGGGTTACAACCAAAAAACAAAGTTTGAATCAGAAGGCAAATATAGTAAGATGAGGCCAAGAATGAGGTTTACGTGATCAGGGCAGCTATGGTGCTATGGTGTCATTCAGATTAGTCATAAAACCTGACCTGGGTTATATAACAAACACCAGTCAAATGGACACTTTAGGGTATAAGGACTTAAAATATCCTCTCTGCCAGGTCCAAAACTATATTCTACCAGGTCCTCTTTTTGTGAAAACAAGTCACACCAAAAATGCTCCTTCTTAGGTGTTAAATGTAACCAAACTGGATTTTTGTCAGCTGAATAAAGATAATCTTCCAACATGGGATCCTATTAAAAATATTCTGCCTGGGGGCACCTGGGTGGCTCAGCTGATTAAGAATCCAACTCTTGATTTTGGTTCAGGTCACAATCTCAGAGTTCGTGAGATCAAGATCCCCGTCAGACTGCACTAACAGTATAGAGCTTTGCTTGGGATTCTTTCTCTCCCTCTCTCTCTCTGCCCCTCACCCTGCTTGTGCACACGTGTGCACTGTCTCTCTAAGTAAGTAAATAAATATTAAAAAATATACATTCTGCCTGAAAAAAATCACATCTGATTAGACAGGAGCATTATGATAAGCTAAAGTACCATTAGGTATAGAAATCTTAAAAAATCTCAATCACAATGAGCTTTAAAAGTTAAAACAATTTTCATTAACTTATGGAATTATAAACTGGAAGTCAATAATATACAAAGGTAGAAATACTACTACTTTTGGTCAACATCTGTAAGGAGAGTAGTCGGAAACACACTAAAACTGTAGTAGCCTATGATACCTTCAAAAGTTGTCCTAACAAAAAAACACATGGTATTAATTCAACCAATCACAAAGCGATAAAATTCAACAATGAATCTGTGTATAAGTGGAATGAAAATGAACATGCTGGACATAACCAACCCCAACGAATATAGTGGCACATAAAGTAACTATTCAATGATGCAATCTCATAAAGAGCTCTTCAGAGAAACCTGTGAAGTACAAACCCAAAGAAAGCTATGAAGCACCAAACCATTTTATTATTGGTTCACTGGTCAAATAAGATCTCCCCAAACAACAGTAGGAATAATAAAACAGATGAGATCTCTGTGTTCACAGACAAGACTTATATCAAGGGAAGCTTTGGAACCATATACAAAAAATGAATTTATAAAATAACTATAAATACCTGATCACAGAGAGACTGCAAAATGGATGTGATATATTCAACACATTGTTGGCGAATAACACTGTCTCCAGGAGACCGCACCAAAGCTAACAGATCCTGGAATATCTCTGCATATCTTTCATCACCTTTAATAGTTCCATTAATTAGATGCAAAATAGCTAATTTACAAGCTTTGTGTGAAGCCAGAGCATCAAGAAGAGCAAGCAACCTGGTGGTTTGGCTAGTGTACTGTTTTTCTTTATCTTCTGAAGTGCTGAAATAAAATCAATACATTTAGTAAACAAAATTCTTAACTTTAAGGCATTATTTAACTAATATTTATTTTCCAACACATATCATCTCACACAAATCTTGTATAAAATATTTCAATCCTTGGATATGATGACTTCTCTGGAATTTTACAATTATTATAAAATTTTATAAATTCAGATTTCAATATGTATTTTTTTAAATCAGAGTACTTTATAGTTCACCTTTAAACACCCAAAATCAAGACCTTCAGCGTATCTTGCACGTGAAATAAAGTTTTCCAATTAAAAACAATCTACATATATTCATATACATACACAAATGTGTATGTATACCTGTGTATATGTGTACACACACACACATATATATATATACATATACATATATATATATATACACACACATATATACACACACACACACACACACACACACACACACATATATTATCTGAGCATTCTAAACCCTGGTTTCCACATTCTAAGTGAAAAAAAATGTATGTGTCAAAAATAATTTGAGGAAAAAATGTTTAATACCTTTGCAAGTCTTCTACAATCAAATCCAACACAGTTCTCATAATCAGAAGTGCAGTTGGTGAGGCAAGATCACACAATTGAACACAAATACGCCGTAACATATGTTGAATGGGCTGGCAGGTTGTGCCAGAGAAAGAGCGAACTATTTCTTGGAGCAACTTTGCTTGAACATGAAGGTGCATGCTCCACAATTTTCGGGTGTTGAGTGCCACTGATATATCATGTGGCTCAATAACCTGTTAAAAAAGTATATTGTGTGTGTACGTAGATTTTCTTTAATATTTATTTATAGTCACAAAAATTGTTCAGGAAGAACTGTTACGAAAAGAACACATGCTTAAAACATTTTTCTATTATACAATTAAACATTTGCTTGAATTCAATTCATCTAGAAAATCTTATTGTTCTCAGGTTAGCAGTCAGTAGAACAGAGTCCATTGGTGAACCAACCTAGTTAATGGCAAATTCTAACACATGATAAAGGGGAAAAAAAAGATTTAAAAATAACAAAAGTACAAGTATACATAACAGCATAATAAAATTCACATTAACAAAAATTTATTAAAATGTTGCCCCCCATATTTCTTTAATGACCAACTTGCTTCAGTTTTATCTCACCCTCATCCGGTTATTTTATGTCTTTTTTAGGGGAAGGGGATGAGGGTTGTGGGTTTGGTTTTTTTTTTTTTAACAAAATCACTGGCTTTTTTTAAAGTGTTACTGCAGTCATTTATAAGATGCATGTTATATGGAAGTGATACCTGAGTTGTTTGCATGGGCAATGGTAGAGGCAGCAGCTCTGAAAGTAGTATGAGTCCAGAAAAAAATCCTTCAGGAACCTTCAAGATTGAAGAAAGAACTTCTTTTAACATTAAAGACCAAGTATTATTGGCCAGTGTCTCTTCTGAGATTGTGAGTTTTTCATTAACTCCTTGTGTAAAAGTCAGTAAGATATCAATGATATCATTTTGAATTTTCTGTTCATCACTATCCAAACGACCTGAGAGAGGGATAGAGCACAGGAGCATGTGTAAAGTCACAAGTGCTGAAGGAACACGCATGTCCTTAAACTCAAAGGATCCACCTCTCAGGAGTTCCGTTAACATAGTTTTAAGAAGAGTGAGTGTGCAGCGAGCCATTGAAATAGTAGTAACTCTGTGAAGGGTAGTCCCCATGTTGACATGGAGCCTCCAGGGCTGAGTCAGAATACTGTTCAATTTTTGTAGAACCCGAATAAAGGTGTCCATTCCTTCAGCAGAAAAAAGCTGAATAACGGCAAGATTCCATTTCAGGTCTTTCTGTTGACCTTTATATAGGATAAGGGGAAAAAAAACTAATTACTTATATGTTAATAATCAGTTAAGATCTTTTAATATTTTATTTAATAAATGACATTTATACTAAGCCTTAAGAATAGTTTTTAATGTATAATAGCCATATTACCTTCAACAGGAGGTGGTGGACACGCGACATTACAGAGAACACGCAAGGCAGTGGTAAGGCCAACTCCTTCTGGGGTCATCAAATTATCGATATTCTTTAAAAATAAAAATGAACAGAAAGTTTAATTCTTGGTGCTTTGATACAAATCGAGAAAAAATTCCCAAGAAGGCATTAGTTAAAAATACATTTTATAGTAAGTACTTACACTTTAAGTATCTTAATTAAATGTAAAACATGAATAATGTTTATGAAGTTTATAAAGGTTATTTTATAAAATGAATAATTACAAAGTGCAAGTAGACTAAAAAGTGCTGATTAAAAACAAAGGTAACATACAAAACTGAATGAGACTCCTTGTATTAAGAATTTAAAATAGTTCTTTATCATATACTCTTTCTAAATACCCTCCCTCCCAAAAATGAAGCAATAACTGATTTTACAGAGCCTTGTGGGCACTAAACCTCTTTTAAAACTGAGGAAGCAACAAGGAAAGTTTTAGCACTATATAACATACTCTTAAATATAGATACCTAGTTGTGATGGTCAGTTAGGACATGGTTAAAGGAAAAAGAAATACAGTTGCCTATGTCCTTAGCACCTGCCCATGCCATGTTTCCTGACAATAGTTATGTCTGTTTTTGTAGTTTCTACAGAGAAGCACAGATGGTTTGAAAATCCTCAGAAAAAATAACATTTAAAAATGTTACTCTTTCAGCTTCTAAACCTCAGAGGAGGAACTTAAAAATTAGAAAATTCCTTTCCCTTATACATTTTTCACCTTACATCTTTTCCTCTGATTTCTTCCTTGCTGCCTTTCCATGATAATTCCACAAACTACATAAGGCAGCATGGAGCCACCAAAGGAAGTTTCAGTCTCAGATGAACTGCTTTTGGTATATCTTGGAATAAGAGTCATTCATTATTAAGTATAATTAACGAATAAGGATTTACAGAAAAGTCAAAATTCCTTTAATTATAGCACGTAATTTAAATTTCTAGAACTAAATTTCTTACTGGTTAAAATCTTGTACTCAAGTATCTGATGTTTACTGGATATTTCCTTATATATTTTCCTGACCACACACAAGTACCCCGAATACATGACAACTTAAATTTACAGACCAAAAATGATCATATTTCTGCCAAATAAAAGACTGAATATAATGAGAAGCTCTAGACATCATACAAAGCATAGAGTGAGGAACACAGAAGAATATGATGGCACCAAAGGAGATTAAAGTACTCTTAGGAAAGATGGAGTAAAAGGAGAAGATAAGGGAGACAAGTCAGTAAAGAAAAATCTAAAGCAGAGAAACCCAGATTAGAAAGATATACATGTATGTTATTTTAATAACACATTTCAACTCCAAGACCAAGATGTTTTACACACACACATACACAAAAATACACACAGTTTACCTGTTAAATGAAAGAGGAGAATAATTCAAGGTTCATTCTTTTAGCTTAAACTTTTTATGCATCTATGACCACCTTTGTTACACTGACTTCCTATGTTACACTAACTTCTAAAACTGACAATACAACAATCTTAGTGAATTTTTAATTACTAATTACTTGAATTGTATATGAATTTTTCAAATGTACTATTATGAGTTTTATGATTTTCAACTTTCATGAATATTTTCTTTATAGATGTGACCATCCCAAATTAACAAATTTATAACTAGTCCCCATTGTGATTATCTGGAATTGACTCTTGTCAATTTTTGCCTAAAAATTTTGAAGGAAGTTCTTTTTTCACTAAAGTTTAACTTAAACAATTATATGTTAAATTACTTAACTTTAAAACATTGTTGTAAATGTCATCAAAATGGCAGTGATATTACTCCAATTTGAGAAAAAAATATGAAAGAATCTGGTAGTGGAAAGCAGTACAGTACACAGGGTTGTCTGCATGTGTATTCCCATATACACACCGTCACATACCCATCTACATATATGTATGAATCTGCACCCATAAAGTCTAGTAAATCAATCAAGTATACTTAACAATTACTGCATTATCTACATAAATGATTTAAAGTAACACTACTATACACTACCATACAGTTCCATAAAATCAAGGTACTTTTAGGTTTTACTTACCTGTTTAACGTATTCAATTAGGTTTGGGATGCAGTTAATTTCAAATCTAAGGTTTTTCAGAGGTTCAAGCCACTTGCCAAGTTCTTAAAAACAAAGAGGTCATTTATAACATAATATTTTAAAATAAAAGCCTTTATAACAAAGGAAGTAAAGGTATTCTTTTCCAAAGAACATTGTCAGATTCATACTGATTTCAATAATCTAAACTTCATACAGGGATGAGCTTATGTCTAATTTTTTTTAAAAAGTTTTAACATGAAATGTAAATGGACTACTATACTGGTTTAGAAGTAAGAAGTGACCATTCTTAGTTACTTGGTTTCTGAAAACTTAAGTGTTTACATGCTTAAACAGGACCATCAACTTACAACATTAAAAAGATTTATAAAAGACTTTTTATAAACTAACATAATAAAATAGTGTTTATTCACTTAATGCTACTGCTGCCTCCCACACCCTCCAAAAAGCATGAACAAAATATATTAATTTCTAACAGGATCAACCCTGTTGGGGGAGTGGTAGACATTTGCTGAGTGTCTTTTCTCTTAACCTGAATTTTAAATTTTATCAATTTCCTTATTTGTCTTTATAAAATTAAAAATAATCACTATCATCCCAAAATAATAACACACTTTGCTTATAAACAATTATAAGTGAAATATACCATCTACCACAAATGAATTTAAAACTCTTCTAGAAAAAAATGAACAAACAAAAAAAGAAAAAACAGATCCATAAATATAGAGAAGAAACTGGTGGGTTGCCAGAGAGGATGGGGGTGGAAGGATGAGCAAAATGAGTGAAGTGGAGTGGGAGGTAAAGGCTTCCAGTTATGGTATGAATAAATCACAGGGATGAAATATACAGTGTAGGAAATATAGTCAGTGGTATTATAATAGCACTGTATGGTAACAGATGATAGATACACTTGCAGTGAGCATAACCTTATAGAGTTGTGGAATCACTATGTTGTACAATTGAAACTAATGTAACATTGTGTGTCAATTATACTTAAAAAAACTGAGTGGAATAATGTAGAAAAAAACCCTCTCCTAGAAGCTGCGCTATAATACCTATACTTTATCACCAAAAATGTTTTAAGAAAAGCATTCTAATGTAAAAAGTGATATGCCAGTTCCAGACACTTTGTAGGAAAAACTAAAGGAAACTGAAAATAGTCATGTCTCTCCTTGGTTCTACACACTCCTCCATGAGGATTACAACCATGCACATGAGTATTTTTCCTCTGTGTTTTTAAATTAACTCTTTCATATATACAGAATATATTGTCCCAATGAAAAATATAAGGAATAATAAAACATATATGTGTACCCATCACCCAGAATAAGTAGTAAAGCATTAATAATACCTTTGAAGATGTTGTGTGACCTCCTTTTATATAGGCACACTACAGGGAAAAAACCTATTTCCTAGATGGGAAGCTGAATTTACTACCCAACTTTTACTGGTAGTACCACACATAAAATTTAAGATTAAAAAGAAAAAAGGCCACATGCTATTTATAGTATTTACTCAATGTTTTCAAATTTTCTATTTGGTAAGGTCAGAAAGCCAAAAATCAAAGCAAAATAATAAAAAACTGTGATTAAATACCTTCGATTTTTCAGGACTGCCCATATAAGCTTTGCCATAAACTTCATTCAACATACATTTAAATACTGTAGAAAATAATGCTCGGGGTGCCTGGGTGGCTCAGTCGGTTAAGCATCTGACTCTTGATTTTGGCTCAGGTCATGATCTCGCTGTTTGCGGGTTTGAACCCTGCACTGGGCTCTGCACTGACAGTGCGGAGCCTGCTTGGGATTCTTTCTCTGCCCCACCCCTGCTCATGTTCTCTGTCTCTCAAAATAAATAAATAAACTTTAAAAAAATTATTAAAAAAAGAAAAGAATGTTCATATTCACTATCTTTCACTGTTAAAGATAGCACAATGTGTTAATGACAAATAGATTTCTAAGTTGTACTTAGAATAGTGTTATACTTAGAAATATATATAGAAAAACACACACATATGCAAACTATACACAAAACTCAACTTTTGAATTCACCTTTAAGCTACTTCTTCCATTTTGATTAGTAACTTCAACCAACCACCAATTACCATGATTTTCCAGGAAAAGGTACTTGCAACAACTTCCTAAAAATTTTTTTAAGAACACCATATAAAACACTTTCATATAGGGTACCCTGAGGCAATAACAGAGTATTACTATATTATCAAAACATGATAAAGTACTAATTACAGATATTCAAAGACTTTTCCCTTCACATATCATAAATGCTTAAACAACTTCAAGTACCATACCTTGTAATTTAGCATTATTTTCATCTGCTTTACAAAGCTTCAAGAGAGATGCTGCATGCTGTTCTAGCATTTGGACATCACTGGAAGACTGAACCACCACCAAAATAAGTATGCATGCATAATTATAAGCTACTGACTTCTTAGACTTGGAATCACTGAAACAAAATAAGGTTTTAAAGTTTTTGGTATGAAAACAATTCTTCCAGGAACAATTTTAAACATTTTTTTTTCTATTTGGTTTTAAAGAGACCAGGGAATTTTACAATGAAACATGACTAACTTCCTGAAGACATGAAATCAGATTTTAACATTCACCTCCAATTCACCTGAAAGCACTACTTAAAAGTATATAAACAAAGAACACGTATCACAATAGAAAGTGAAATTCTATTAAGAAATAAGATTGGAAGAACAATGAAATATTAACAATAAAAGATCCAGAAGTCTACTTCAATGGTCCCTTTAAAATGTTTGTCCACTCCAGATAAGTAGGAACAAGTGTGATGAATCAATCTACTGCCATCATCACTCAGTCTTCTACTGTAAAACTGTTGAGGTAGAGCTAGGCATGGAAGCCAATGGTGTTTGCCTTTCAAACCCCCCCCCCCCCCCCCACAAAAGACCTATCACTCAAGGAGTCATAGCAAGACCCTGTTGTGAGGCCAGCTACCTGGATGTCACTGCTCTGTATGACATGAGCCAGGAAGAGCATGTTTACCTCCTCAGACACTAAAATCCTCTGCCCTCCAGGGCAGCTCTTGAAAACTAGTATCATTCTAAAATCCCCCACATCCATTTAGTCAAAGTACTTCTGAAACCAGAGCACCACAGTGTAAAGGTGAGGGAAAATTCAAGACAGCAAGATAGTCCTCATTACTCTGCAAGTATATATTTTGGTGCCTTAGGATTACTCTACACACAAACTAGCAAGGGTACTACAGTTGCAATCTTGTCAACACCAAGGGGAAACTGGAAGAAGCTGCAAAAAGATCCATTTCGTTGCTTTATAGCACATCTTATATTTTAGAGATTTCTGTCATACTAATCCTTAATTAACAAATTATGTATTATGTCAAAAAATAATTACAGTTTTTACTTTCAAATGCAACACCTACTTTTAAGAAACTAGCCCTTTACTGACACAGTTTTCCCGAATAATAAAAAATTTAACAAGTAAAAAGAAAATTACCCTAAGGCTTCTTTGGAATAGTACTCCATTAGAGTAATAAGACTTTGGAGATTTTTCTCAAGACTGAAAACATGACCAACAGCTGATCTTCCCACAGGGTTAAAAGTAATCAAATAAAGATTGTGAAGGGTTCCCAAGAGATCTGAATGGTCAGTTTCTTCACTGGCTGTGCAACGCTGAAAATGGCTGAAGAGCTCTGTAATACACTGCAATGTCTGTGTTGAGTCCTGTAGCCACAAGGCAAACGCATCATCAATGACACCATCAGACTGAAGACCCTCCTCTTCATCTTGATCATAAAGGTGACACAGAGCTCGGATCAACAAATTTGTTGCTTCATATTCCGACATAAAAAAAAGAAGACCCTTTTGTGACTGTGCAAGAAACTTTAAAACATCTTTTGTGGCTTGCAGCACACCAGGGTGGGCACTTGTTACCGGAATTGACAGAAGCAAGGTAACTAACTCCAAGAAGTGATGACTATGAAGATACCTGTAGAAAAATTAATTGATACGTGTGAAGTCAGTGCAAAACATTCTTCATTTACTCAATATTCATTAGATAGGAGAGAGGTAAAAAAGTTAATGGCCACAATCTTTACCCTCAGCAATATACTACTTTAAGAACATAACGCAAGCAGCAAGTCTTCTCTCCACTGGGTCAAATAAAAGTGAAATTGCGTGAGGCTTTTTTCTAGCTAACATTCAATGGACGTTCAACAAATAACTGTGGACAAGTTTTCTCTTTCCAGAATCAACCTTGACTTTAAATTCTGGATGATCTTTCCAGGCCACTTATCAAATATTTCTTTTTCACCATGGTCTTCCTCTACTCATGGTATATACCAGTGTATCTGAATTAAGTGTATCTAGGAAAAATATAGTACATGTACTACAAAAAATATGTAGTTTATTCAGATTTACTATAGGTAGTATATCTGAATTAGTACTTTCTACTAGAGTAAATAAATTAAAATTATCAATGTTTAGTATTTGAATAGTTAATACTATCATATAGCACTTTTATCAAATCTAAGAACCATTTTTTAGCATACATACTTTTAGTAGAAAAAAGCATGAACTTACTCAACACCCCAAAATAGACACAAATGCTACTGCGTTGTCCTAAAAATACTGTGCTCCATGTATTTACCCATTTCCCTCCCTCCAACCCCTGGCAATCGCTGATCTGTTTACTGTCTCCACATAGTTTTGCCTTTTTCAGAATGTCATGTATTTGGAATCATACAGTATACAATTGCTTCCTCATATTACTCCTTTAACGCAGGCTTCTACTTCAGGATAACAAACACCCCCCAGTAACTTCTTGACTACAAAAGCAAACAATCCTCAAGAAGATAAAATCCCAGAACCACTATACTCTAAGAGCATCTTTTAACTACTCTGTGGAGTGTTCAGAAACCGTTAATACTGCAGGCCTCAGACTGCTTACTCTTAGAAACGCCTTCTTTGAGGCTGGTCCTCGGCTGGCATCTGGGAACCCGGATTTGAGGAGGGGGAGGGTTGCATCCCCCAACTGGTAAGAATGCCCACTTTGCCTAAAATGTTTACGCAAACAACATGGTTTACAGGGAACACCTGCTTTCTTTCTGGAAGGAAAGCATTACTTCAAACTAATCTCTCCAAAATGCAATTATTTCTCCTTTCAAAATTCATTGCCCCTCCTAATTTACCAGGTTCTATCAATAAAATCCCAGCTCTAGTAGGTACCCTAGCTAGAAACCTCAAAACACCTTTGGCTCCTTCTCACTTTCTCTTAGCTATTAGGTCCAGTCACCAAGTCCTAGTAACTGCTCTTTCAAAACCCTCTCGCTATTAGCACAATATTTGTCTTTCCATTCCCTGTAAGTGCTACTATATTTGGTAAGTACTTAAAGTACAATCTAGACTGGCTCATCTACTTCCTTAACTCCAATTTCTTTTCCATTGCAATATATCTTAACAACATAAGATCTTAGAATGCTATTTTGATCAGATCTACTACTCTGAAATAGTGAAGAGCTTCCCACATTCTAAAAAAAATCCAAATTCCTTAGCACAGCATTCAAGGCCCTATATTTCAAGTCTGATATCTAAATGTACCTTCTCCAGTTACAGAGGAGAAAACAATACTTAATAAGCCTTTAATTATTGGTTTCCCCTCAGTAACTAAGAGCATCACTCCCTTCCTTAAAGTCACTACCCTCAGGTATCCTCAGTGCATGACTTTACCTCCTATCTTATTAAAAATAAAGGGGTCAGTGTGAAGTGTCTTTGCTCTTTTACTGTTTCCATGTTATAAATGTATCTATATTTGTACACATAAGATTTCCTTTCTCCTGTTCAAAGCCAAACCTCTACACTTGTACTCTTGACCTCATCTCTTACCAGACCTTGCTCTAGCATTATCATCTTTTATTACCGTAAGAACTCAAACTAAGGCAAGATCTAATAGTTTCAGCGAAAAACAGGAATGGGTATGTACAGATTTTAGAATGGTTAAGATCTCATTTTCTATTAATGCAGTATGCCCTAAATCAAATGAAAAATTAATCACCGAAATAAGGAATAACAATTAAAATGCCATTTTCTCATTAGCTACAAAATTATTTACAAGCAAAACGCCAAAAAATAAATTATCAAAAATTAAAACAAAATTTAAAAATCTACTGTGGGTGCTGATCCTAATAATGTCAAACTCTATCAACAAAAAGAGTTAGATAGGGGCACCTGGCTGGTTCAATCTGTGAGCATTTAACCAGGTCTGTAAAATTAAGTTAGTAAAATGTAACTTTAACTTGCAACATATTAAAATGATAAAGTACAAAGAGGTTCACACAGAAAAGTTCTCTCCTTCCTGGGCCATCTTCTTGTACCACCTTCCCAGAAGCGACTCTACAGTTTCTCATTTATTCTTGCTCATAGACATGCTTATGTAAGCACTGTTGTTAACTATCACTATCTTTAACTTAAATTACTATTACTAGTTTAAGTACTAATAAAATGCAGCTCTCCCACAGTAGCATACTTCTCAGTTTCAGCACTCTTTTGAAATAGAGTATTCTTGGGGCGCCTGGGTGGCGCAGTTGGTTAAGCGTCCGACTTCAGCCAGGTCACGATCTCGCGGTCTGTGAGTTCAAGCCCCACGTCAGGCTCTGGGCTGATGGCTCAGAGCCTGGAGCCTGTTTCCGATTCTGTGTCTCCCTCTCTCTCTGCCCCTCCCCCGTTCATGCTCTGTCTCTCTCTGTCCCAAAAATAAATAAACGTTGAAAAAAAAAAAAAAAAGAAAGAAATAGAGTATTCTTACACAGATATGCACTGCCTACAGACAGATTTGAAAAACCAAAATCAATCACACAAAATTGCCTGTAGTGATTTGTGAAACGTATTTTCCGCGACTGAAAATGTCTTACCTAAAGAGAACAGGGTATGGGTCATCCCTTTCTGGAGGTCCAGTAATACGTGCCATCGTTGGGAAAGACTTAACAGGAGGCTGGATCATTGTATGAGGTGCAGTTTCCATTAAATGGAAAACTTCTTCCAGGAGGTTAATAAGCTTTTCTATTTCCCCTTCACTTATATTTGAGGATTCCAAAAGATCCATATCCATTGAAGCCTCTACCTCATTTTCATATTCTGGGTTTGTTCTCTCAAGTCCTGCATCTGTGTCATGATCAGGTTCACCGTGGTTAGGAACAGATGAAGTCTTCTCTGCTAAGTGGTCACCAAGTCTTTTAATCTCTGACAAGATTTCATAGAAATGGCACTTCTGAAGAATAGCAGAACCAGCAGTGACAACTCTCACAGTCTGATCTAAAAGTATGAGCTCCAAAAGTTTTTGATAGCCACTTTTTTCATTCTGCCTACCTCTTAAAAAAGCTTCCATTCCTTCTGTCATACTAATGACACTGTCCAAAGCTTTAAAAGCATTTAACTTAAGAGAAGATGAGACATGATCAGCAAACAGGAGCTCAAATAATCCATTGATTACTCCTGCTTGTAGCAGTCCCATGACTCCTTGAGCCCCACATTCTGCTAGTGAGGACACTAATTTGGTCCCAGCTTTGAGTTGTCGGACATTTAAGGCAATGGGTTGGCGAAGAGCTACTTGTAAATTTAAAGCTTGCATGGTCCAGTCTACCAACTGGTCAAGAGAGTCTTGTTTTGTGTTTTTCAACTGCAAATAACTTAATCCTTTTATTATTAAACTTGGAATTTCTTCTAAAGCTGTTACCCACTTTGCACCTCTATCTTCCCGATACAAATCTAACAGTTCAGTTAACTTCACTGAGGCTTCTACTGCCCCTGAATTTTCTTTATCTGGACCTTGATCCTTCATCCTACTGATTTCAATTTCAAAAGTAGTCTTGTATGGACAGCTGAAGTATAAGAGTGGTACAAGTTCCCTATCATATGGATCATATGTCATAGGAGGAACTGAAGCTAAGTCTTCAGCAGTGTATTCAACATCAAAGTTTGGATACTTAAATGTTTCACGTTCCAAGTCAGCAATTCCATCTTCATCACTGGAAATTTGTTCATAACCATCATCCCCTGAAAATCAGTTTGAATATTTAAATATTACTGTTGTTTAATGCAAAAAAATCTAGTTAATCAAAAAAATAATTTAGTACTATGGCAAAAAATTAGAATGATTTCTTCAATAAAATTAACTTCTGCTCCAACATCTTATCAACAATTACCAACATTTTATAATTTCTAATAGAATAATTAATAAGAAACTTCATAAGCAAAGTCTTCTATCTGTTCAACTTTACAACGGACTCTTCTATGGATATCTTCTCTTCACAGAAATAAAATTAGAAATGTCTTGGGGTGCCTGGGTGGCTCAGTGGGTTAAGCGACAGACTCTTGGTTTTGGTTCAGGTCATATCTCACAGTTCATGAGTTCAAGCCCCACGCTGGGTTCCGCACTGACAAGTGCAGAGTCTGCTTGGGATTTTTGCTCTCTCCCTCTCTCTGCCCTTCTCCACCTTGTGCATGAATTCGTGCTCACTCTCTCTCTCTCTCTCTCAAATAAATAAATTTTTTAAAATGTCTTAAAGGAATAAAAAACACCTCTCTCAAGAAGGAAGAGGTTAACCTTGCCCTCTTTCAAAAAAAAATTTTTTTTTAAATGTTTTTATTTATTTTTGAAGGAGAGAGAGAGACAGAGCATGAGCGGGAGAGGAGCAGAGAAAGAGAGAGGGAGACACAGAATTTGAAGCAAGCTCTAGGCTTTAAGCTGTCAGCACAGAGCCCGATGTGGGGCTCGAACTCACAAACTGTGAGATCATGACCTGAGCCGAAGCCGGATGCTCAACCAACTAAGCCACCCAGGCGCCCCAACCTTGCCCTCTTAAGAGTATTTTTAAGATGGGGGAAAAACTGACAGGCAAAGATTATTAAATTTAACTGTAACACCATAATCACAAAGCTAAACCAAATTTTTCAGTGAAAGCATTTTAAGTTCTTTTTTAACATTAATTTCATATTCCCCAATTTTTTTTAATTTAGATTTTAGTTAACATACAGTGCAATATTGGTTTCAGGAGAATTCAGTGATTCATACACTATCCAGTGCTCATCACAACAAGTGCCCTCCTTAGTACCCCCAACACCCACCTGGCCCATCTCCCACTCACCTCCCTCTGTCAACCCATGCTTTGTTCTCTTATCATTAAGAGTCTCTTATGCAGGGTGCCTGGGTGGCTCAGTTGGTTGAACAACCGACTTCAGCTCGTCATGATGTCACAGTTCGTGGGTTCAAGCCCCCTTTCAGGCTCACAGCTGACAGTACAGAGCCCATTTCAGATCCCCTCTCTCTGTCCCTCCCCCACCCATGTGCGTGCACGCATGCACTTTCTCTCTCAAAAATAAACTTAAAAAAAGAAAAAAGAGTTTCTTATGGTTTGTTTCCCTCTTTTCTTTCTCTTTTTTCCTCCCCTTCCCATTTATTCATCTGTTTTGTTTCTTAAATTCTACATATGAGTGAAATCATAAGGTATTTGTCTTTCTCTGATTGACTTATTTCGCTTAGCATGATACATTCTAGCTCCATCCATGTCATTGTAAATGGCAAGATTTCAGTTTTTTTGTTTATTTTTGAGAAAGAGACAGAGCACGGGCAAATGAGGGGCAGAGAAAGGGAGATACAGAATCTGAAGCAGGCTCCAGGCTCTGAGCTGTCAACACAGATCCCAACTCGGGGCTCCAAATCAAGAACCACAAGATCATGACCTGAGCCAAAGCGGGACGCTCAACACACTGAGCCACCCAGGCGCCCCAAGATTTCATTCCTTTTGATGGTTGAGTATCATATTCCTGAATTTTTATTTCTCTTCATTTACCTGCCACACAGACCTGTATTTTTTAAATTTTTCAAAAAAGTTATTTATTTATTCTTGACAGAGAGAGACAGAGAGAGCACATGCACGTGTGTGCAGGGGAGGGGCGCAGAGAGAGAGAGAGAGAGAGAGAGAGAGAGAGAGAGAATCCCAAGCAAGCTCTGCACTGTCAGCACAGAGCCAGACTAAGCCACCCAGGCACCCCTCCTAGGTCTGTATTTTATTTTTAAAGAAAATTTATTCACTTAAAATGCTCAGTTGGACCAAAACAAAGCTTTCTTATCATTATACATGTGCAACTTTTTCCTGTATTTCAAATAAAACAAGGTTAGAGACAAAACTTGGTTTTACTTTTTAACACTGCTATTGCTTGGTTGTGGGAAAACTGAAATAATTGCCTACATAAGAAAAGGAAATGTTTCTAGAGTATTCTTCCAGCATCAGCCATCTGTAGACATCCTTTTGTTCAAAACAAGTTTGCTTTAGCCATATATACTCATCATTATTTGAAAAGATAAGGGCCTACAGAGGCCCGACTCTGGGATAAGCCAGATATCTTCTATTAAAAACCAAAATAACCAGCCTCTTTCTCTCACCTTCTCTACAAAAATGATTAAGAAAATAGCCTGCCTGAAATCTAACTACTATTTGCCAAATACAACAAACATAAAAAATATTATTTGCTAATCTGGGAATGGGGGAAGATACAAAAGTATCACTCAATAACCTAATTATTTGTATTCTGTAAAAGGGCACCTGTGATACCAAAATGACCCTCATTCTCATGGAGAATAATCCTCACCCTATTTTAGAAAAAAACAAGGCAGTTTATGTTATTTTACATAAATGCTTTAACATTACATGTCGTTTCTTAGACACCTTAAGAGTCAATTAGCTTGAGTCGCTCTCACTTTTTGCTTTCAAAGGAAAAATAAAGCCTAATGAAAGGACTACATCATGCTGTCATACATCCCTGTATAGTTGAGATTTTTTTCCCCCTGAATTTCTAAAAATGTAGCATTTGCTAGAGTATCTAGGTGGCAGGCATCTTTAGGAATTCCACCCAGCTTACACCATTCCTTTCTGAAAACAGCCCACCAAATCTCTACTCATGTATTTCCTACATGATCTTGCTTCCTGGCCAAAGCTGATGGTACCAAGGGACAAATGATATTGGAGCAAGCCAAACAATCTCCCAGAAAAATGCAAACAAGACTGAGCACAGGTAGTGTAGGCTGGTTGGTTAAAAAGAGATTAAACCTGGGGTGCCTGGGCGGCTCAGTCAGTTAAGTGCCAACTCTTTTTTTCTTTTTTTTAGTGTTTATTTATTTTTGAGAGATAGAGAGACAGAACGTGAACAGGGAAGGGGCAGAGAGACAGGGAGACAGAATCTGAAGCAGGCTCCAGGCTCTGAGCTGTCAGCGCAGAGCCCGACACGAGGCTCGAACTCACAAACCGTGAGATCGTGACCTGAGCCAAAGTCGGACACTTTACCGACTGAGCCACCCAGGTGCCCCAAGCACCTGACTCTTGATTTCAGCACAGTTCTGGGTTTGAGCCCTGTGTCAGGCTCTGCACTAGCAGTATAGAGCCTGCTTGGGATTCTCTCTCTCCCCTCTCTCTCTGCCCCTCCCCTGCTCTCTCTCTCTCTCAAAATAAATAAACTTAAAAACAAAAAAAGGAGATTACACCTGTGGGGTGAGCAGAGAAACAACAGTTGGCTGACAGAAAATAAAGCAGAAACAAAAGCAAACAAAAAATGGAAATCCCCGTTCTAGTCAAGTCTTGAGGTGCAGCTAGAGTCTATCCCTTGAGTTTCTTGAAAGTCATTTATCTTTGCTATGAATTCTCTTGGATTGCTGAGAGCTACAGCAAGTCAGTTCCTAGTACTTAAAACCAAAACGTCCTAACAAACATAACCTACCTTCACCTTCTTCATCCTCTTCACCTTCTTCCTCTTCCTCTTCCTCTTCCTCCTCGGGGATACTGTCTACTGTATGGCGATCATCCTCATCCTCATCCTCTTCTTCCTCTACGTCCACATCATCTTCATCATCTTCTCCTTCTTCTTGCTGTTCCTCTTCTACTTCTCCTTCATCAGAATATTGCCCTTCTTGGGGAACAGAATTCCGATCAGGAGAAATGGGTTCAAAGTAATCTTCTCTGTGAGAAGCATCCTCTTCCTTATCACCAGATACTGAAAAATTGAGATTTAAGGCACAGATTATTTTAATGGTTTAAATAACATAAGGCAGCATACTGGATACTGCAACTAGTTAATGACATTTTGGATGATTTAGCTCATAAATACCCTTTAAAAAAAAAGTGGTTAAACTACCCGCTTTTAAAAATATTAAGAGTATATTGCACAATTTTACACAGTAAGAATTAATAAAGTATACTATTTTATGTTCTAACACCGCAAACTAATCCTTTTCTTTATAGCTATTAAGTACACAGGTTGTTTACTTCTTCCAATACATACTGCTTATTTTTAACTGGTATTCTTCTGTATACACCACTACAGTAAATTATTTTCAAAGCAATGCCAGTACAGCTTCAAATGAATTAACTGATTTTTTTTTTTTTTATACAAGTTCATTTGCCAAAAGAAAACACAAGGAAATATCGCATAGGATAAAGTGTGAGGGGCATTCATCAAGATTTGATTAACGATATCTAATTTTTCCTTTAATCAAAAAGCACTATAACATTAATCAGGGGATGAAAAACTAGCACTGATTTTGTTCACACCTGGCAAAGGTATGGGATCATCCTCATCATCATCAGGTGGAGGTGGTCCTGGAGGAGTTCTTGGTCCCCTAGGTTGTGGTCTTGGAGGGCTTCCATTAAACTGATCTTCTTTCTCCCCATCAGCTTTTTTATTAAAGACAGAACAAGAACTTTCAAATTATTAAAGTGAAATGAATGCATGACAAAAATGCTGTTATCAGCTGAGTCTTTCATCTTCAGAATTTATTGTTAAACTTTTCCTTCCTAACAGCTAACAAATTTTACGAATTAATTTATATTACAAACATTAGAATTTCTGACTTCCCACATACCAAAATATACTCTTGGGCATTATCCCAGAGAAATGAAGACTTATCTTCCTCAGGAAGATGTACACAAATGTTCATAACAGCTTTATTTGCAAAAGTCAAAAACTGGAAAACATCTAAGTGTCCTTCAATGATTGAGTAAATAAACTATAATATATCCATACTATGTAATACTACTGAGCAATAAAAAAGAATGAACTATTGATACACACAACAGTGGATGAACTTCAAAGAAATTATGCTGATTGGAAAAAGCCCATCTCAAAAAGATACCTATTTATGCAATACTCATGAAATAATATAATTACATTCCATTTATGCAATACTCATGAAATAATATAATTACATTCCATTTATGCAATACTCATGAAATAATATAATTACAGAAATGGAGAACAGATTGGTGGTTGCCAAAGGTTTGAGATGGGTAGAACGGGTGTAGTTATTAAAAAATAACACCAGGCAATCTTGTGATGGTACAATCAAGTATTTTGATTGTAGTAGTGGTTATGAAAGGCTATACATGAATAAAACTGCATACAACTACACACACATACAGGCACACACACAAAGTGCACATATGACTGGTGAAATTTGAATGAAGCTCTACAGATTGTACCAATGCCAATTTTGTTTTGATATTGTTCTACAGTTGTAAAAGATGTTAACAGTGAGGGAGCCTGGGGAAAGAGTGCACAGGACTTCCTCATACATTTCTTTGCAACCTCTTATGGATCTATAATTATTTCAAAATTAAAAATTAAAAACACATACATCCATATAAATAAATGGATGAGCACAAATGCCAATTTTAAAACAATTCAGTAAATTAAACAAAAATTGTGAGTAGCCACTATATACACTAGACACTGTGATAAAACTAGAAACACAAAATATAAGTAAAATATACTCTCAGCCCACAAGGAGCTCAGAGTCTGGTAAAAAAGACAAATGAGCACAGAAAACTAAAGGATTAAAAGAAAAAGTGAAAGATTAACTGCACTTAATAGGTAAGATTTAAGAAAAGACATGAAAATATGGTATGTGACCATCAAAGACAAAGAGCTCACACGACACTATTAGATGATGTTTAAGAGAAGGTCATTTTATTTACTCATAAAATGCTCATTGTAAAGCAAAAGATTTTTCCTAGTGACCTCAATTATAACTTGAAAATGTATTCCTGAATCTCCATATTTCAACAGCTTACAGTAATAATACTGGAATAAGGAGATGAGACCCTCTGAAAGAGGAGTCCAACTACCTGCCTTATAGAAGGAGAGTCACTAAAGTTTAATGGAATTCTTATTTTTCTTGTCTCCACTTAATGAGCAAAAGGTTCTCAAAAATGCGGGGGGGGGGGGGGGAATCTGCATTTAGACATCTAACCAAATCTGAAATGCACTCCTGAAAAAAAAATACCATTAACATGAGTATTCTAACCATATATACCAAACTTACTGCCTATTCCTCAATTCCTTTGGAGATAATTTTGATATTAAACCATGAATAAACACTGGAATACATTTCACTTACATATTAAAAAAAAAAACCCTCAGGTCAATTAAAAAAGTATCTAGGAAACTAGAGGAAGAAAATGTAACCACTTCAACATAAAAATAAACTCTTTTATAGGAAAGAATTGTGAGACTGACAAAGATATCTTCTCAAGTTTTAAGGAAGTTTCAAAAGCTCTTCAAAGTTTCGAAGAGCTACTTCGATTACCTTTTCCTATTATAATGAACATAGTGTCACTGACAAAGACAAATTTAAAATTCTCACCATGTTTTGGATTCCTTTTCAAACTTGGCTGTGGCTGGGGAGGAGGTGGAGGTGGAGGTGGAGGTGGTGGAGAGTCTCTGTCATGACTTATCACTCTATCCACTGATCCATATATTGCCAGTGTCAGACAATTATACCAGCCTCTTAGCACCAAACCATCAGTATTCACCTAATTTGTTGGGGGAAAATATCTTCCAGGTTAATCTTTTAATATGCCAAAAGTAAACTGATATCAAATTACTCTATGGTTAAACTAAAGTCTTTAAAAGTATGCTGAAAGTGCAAAGGTCAATATTGATGGAAATACATCCAGAGGCATAGCTTTTATATGGCTCTCCAGAATTGCCATACCTAAATTTGTCTCAAGACTACATCTCTCCTGTCTGATACTTTACATCAACTCTGTTCAAAATGCATAACCAGATTCCCAGTCAAGAGAAGGGAAATGAGAATGAAATTAAGTGAGAGTTACTGCCAATTAATAAATTAAACTCCAATAGTTATAGAGGTCACGGAGGTGCACAAAAGCACAAATTATGCCCAGTCTCAAGAATTCTAATCCGTAAAATTGTACAGCATTCTTTTTATATGCCCAACTCATACATGCAAGTATACTTAATGTACCCATGTTGTACTTAAAAAGTAAGGGTAACCAGAAGCATTAAACAAATTGTTTTTGCAAAGAAACTTTCTCCTAAAAAGATCAAAGATTTTATCAATGCAATTAAACCTCAATATTTTCTTATAAAATAAAAAACAACTTGTTTTTCAGTGCTTATCTACATTAATTGCCATATTTCCACAATACTATGAGAGGTAGCCAGAATGAGTACAAATATATAAGAAAATCAGAGTGTCAGTAGAAGAACCTGAACCAGAAACCAAAGCCCCTGACTTCTGAGTTCTTTCCATTCTACCATGTTGAGTAAAGATAAAGTAATAAGTAGTAACGGGGCCCATTCTGGAGGCACGATAAGGAAGAATGAAATTATTATTCTCCTTGCAAACTCTAGCAAACTCCAGTAAAGGGAAACTGGGGACCAAAAGAACGGCTCAAAGACTATGCCCAGGAATTGACAGATTCTAAACAGAAGCTCCACTGGAAGACAAATAAAGAGATCAGGAAGATAACTTAATCTAAACAGCAAATAGAGGATTAAATACCCACCTCCCCACCAAGAAAAAATAAACAGCCTAAGTAAGTAGCCCCATACTAGGACAGTTTTTTTTGCATTTCAGATCACCCATGATTTAGCTTTTCTAGATGCTTCTAGAATGGCATTTGTTAGGGGCGCCTGGGTAGTTCAGTCGGTTAAGCAGCCGACTTCGGCTCAGGTCATGATCTCGCGGTCTGTGAGTTCAAGCCCTGCGTCGGGCTCTGTGCTGACAGCTCAGAGCCTGGAGCCTGTTTCAGATTCTGTATCTCCCTCTCTCTGATCCTCCCCCATTCATGCTCTGTCTCTCTCTGTCTCAAAAATAAATAAACGTTAATTTTTTTTAAATAAAAATAAAAATAAATTTTAAAAAATGGCATTTGTTATATCAAGAAAAAAGACATACTTTTGATACAAAAGGAATATAAAATATATATTTGTTAAGAAACCTAAGGCACAGTGGTGTCTAGTAACAATTTACCTTCCTGTCATCTTCTGAACTTGCTCACCTGAATGAAAGAAGGGCAAGCACAAATGCTGGCCTCTTCCTGACTCACACTAAAATTAGAGGAAGAAAGAGCTTTATAGGTAGACAGTGACATTAGATGTCTTTGCTCCATTTTAAAATAGCTTCTGGATGCAAGAGGAATCAGACAAGAAATGTTATCCTGCAGCACTAGAACCAAATAGGCTGATATTCTGCATCACTGGTTTATTTAGATCAAAACTTTCAATGAAAGTGAAAACAAACAGTAGTAACAAGATGAAAACTGACTTCTGCAATTACCTTTGAGTTGGGTCTAAAGATGATAGAAGTATTCTCATCATATTCCAGGCTGCCAAAAGAGTAGGAATAAATATATAGGCTCAAACACTGAACATCATTATTCAGGAAGAAGTCTTTCTCAATTTATATGTTTTAATAAAACCAAATACTAGATTATTGTTTTAATAAACCACTAAGTTTAGTTTTAATTTACTTCCCCCAAAATGTTATCAAGTATAAAACAAACTCCCCAGAGATTCTGATTTAATTGGTTTGGGGTAAGTGTAGGTATCAGTATTTTTTAAAAAGCACCCCCAGTAATTCTAATATACAGCTAAGTAGAGAACCATTGCATTACAGCCTTCCTAAAATGTATAATGGGACCAAATAGAGAAAAATACCTATTTTTAAAAGTAGGTACTGACATAAGAAAAACATTCCATAATATTAAAAATTAACTACTTCAGATTATCTAGGTTTCCTTCATTTAAAAAAAAGCCAAATTATCAATATAAATTAATATTGAGTGAAAGATCAATAAAATGACAAGTGAAATCTAAAAAACTTAATTCATGACAGGGATAGAAGTTTTTCCATTTTTAAGCTGCCTTTAAGTTTTTTTTATTTTATAAATGAGTTCTAGGGGGCACCTAGGTGGTTCAGCAGGTTAAACATCTGACTCTTGGTTTCAGCTCAGGTCATGATCTCACAGTTCGTGAATTTGAGCCTCATATCAGGCTCTGCACTGACAGTGGGGAACTTGCTTGGGATTCTCTCTCTCTACCTTTCTCTTTGACCCGCTCCAGCTTGCTCTCTCTCTCTCAAAATAAATAAGTAAAAATTTATAAATGAGTTCTTACTAAGCCCATTTAATGGTCAATTATTTTGCAAACATCAAAACAACTAGTTTTAGTAATACCTGGCAAGTATTAAATAATCCAAAATAGAGGTTTCTATTAACAAAATTCTCATCTTACAAAATATGCCCATGGAATTTTAAATTATGAAATAGTCTGATGTAAAAGATACAAATTATTAGTTACCAAAGTGTTTATACAGTTCTTTTAAAGAAATCAAAAAGCAATTTTTTCCAAATTAGAAGATTATTATTAAATCATTTGATGTGTGTATAAGAAATGTATACACCAATAAAAAGCAAACAAGATGGCTAATGTTTCTCACATTTAAATTTTTACTCTGTAAAGAAACTCAACATCTTTCTAGGAGCTTGACATTTCTTTAATAATGCCAACTGGTAAAATAAACCCCGAGTTCTTGGGTCCACCAACAGATACATCCTTTTCTTCTATCTAAAGAATAAAAAGGTTTTGCCTATTAACTCCTAAATTTCTGGTGCAATTACCTTATAGGTACATACCTTCCCAACCTATCGAAAACTGGGGCACTTGGTTTGCTTACATTGTTAAAGAATAAGTCTAATTGAAATGTGTGCGGAGAGGTCTCCCTGTGAATGAAACAAAGTTGAAACATCAGCCTTTGCACTAATCAGTTCCTAAATTAAAACAAAAGACAAAGTAAGTACAAATTTAAAAGCAAGCCTAGAATTATATCTTAAGATTTAAATAATAAAAATACACAAGTTAATTGTAATTATTTTCTGTAATTTTTAAAATTCATATTCAATTTTTAAGTAGACACCTATGCGTTTTGAGTATTACTGAAAATGAAATTTTAATCAACAAGTATCTTTAGCTTGCTACTTGGGCCATTCTAATACACATAAATATTTTAAAGTCTTAATGTATTATAAAGACAAATGCTAATTAATTGTAACACCTACTTTTATAATTCATTATAGCATGATTCCCTTCCATTAGCAGAAAGAATCAGGAGTTAACTAACTTCGAGTTATATAATTACAATTTGATTTCAACTTAACCTACATTGATACAAGATTATAATAATAATTTTGGCATCAGAGCCCTAAATTGTGACTTAAAGCTTAAATTCAAATTTGTATAGTAGCAATTTAGATAAACATTTTGATTTTTTTGTAGACTTACATAGTTAAGAGTAAAGCCTATTTAATTTGTGTTAGAATGAAATCTTACTTGATACATATTTTACCCTTGGCTGAAATTCCTCAGACTCAACTAAAAACCTTGATTCTAAACATCACATATTTTGTTATTTACAAAAAATTCAAATGGTAAAAGGAGTAATGCCCAAAGTATATCAAATAGGTTCCCTGATGCACTAATAGAAGTACAAACACGCGCAATTGTTCTGAAAGGCAACATGGCAATAAAATTCAGGAGAATGAGAAAATGTTCATACCATCTGATGCAGAAATACCTTTTTTCTAGGTGTTTCTATGGAAACACTGATACACAAAAAAAGATTTTTTTTTCAAGAGAATGTTCATCACACTCTTATTTATAATTTGAAAAGTAAAAAACACCTAATGGTCCCCACATAAGGAACTAGCCAAACAAATTACAGTACAGTAGTACCCCCTTATCCACAGGGGATACATTTCAAGACCCCCAATGGTTGCCTGAAACCATGGATAGTACCAAACCCTAAATATACTGTTCTTTCCATATATATTTGTACATATATATATGTGTGTGTGTGTGTATACACATATATACATACGTATATTAAAGTTTAACTTCTAATTAAGCACAGTAAGAGATTAACAATAATACAATAGGACAATTATAACAATATACTGTAATAAAAGTTATGGGAATGTAGTCTCTCTCAAAATATCTTATTGTATTGTACTCCCTCTTATTGTGATGTGAGATGATAAAATGTCTATGTGATGAGATGAAGTGAGGTGAATGACATGGGCATCATGACTTAGCATTAGGCTACTACTGACCTTCTGACGATCTGTCAGAAGGAGGATCATCTGCTTCTGGACTGCGGTTGACCGCAGGTAACTGAAACCCGGAAAGTGAAACCATGGATAAGGGGGGGACTACTGTACAGTCATTCATTAGATTATGCAACCATTAGAAATTATATTTTCAAATAGTATTTAATGATGTGAAAGTACTCCTGACGTAATGTTAAGTAAAAGAAAGAAATATACAAAACAGTATGCAGCTGGGTTAGAGTAGCAAACATTTACCTAACCCAAATTCAACCGTATATGCGCAACATCTCTAGTCTCTCCTTCCTTTATTTCTTCAAACTAGACCCTGGCCTTCAGTATCTAAAGAAAGGAAAAAGGTAACTCAAATGTAAATTCTTTACTTTTGAAGCCCCAAAAACTCAAGCACTGGTCAGTGAAAAGCAACTTAAAGAATCAATGGTGGTTTGACTGCACTAGACTTCCATCTTAAAAGTTGACTCTAAAACCTAACCTCACATAAGATACCACACTTATAAAAAATAACAACAAAATATACAAACACCACATATAACAACAAAATATACAAATATACACATATACATTAAACAACACAATGCATCAAATGTAAGGATTTTCTTAGGAGGGAGGGATTACAGGGATTTTAATTTTACCTATACATTCCTGAATTTTATAATGAGAAAAAACTTCCTGTTAACTATTTTAATTTGTTGGCTAGATGTATAAAGATGTTTATAATGAGAAAAAACAATGCTGTAAAGTATGCTGCACAAATATCACTCGATCTCTAATATTACTTTCTGATATCTTACATTTATTTGCATTACTGTATTAATACTTTAATTTACTGTTCTATAACATATTAATGATGTATAAAGTTGTTTCTGATAATTTCATATTTGGAATTATTAAAACATGAACTGCCATTTACCCCCAGCTAAGAAATACAAGAGAGAAAAAAGGGAAAATTTAACAATACTCCTACCCATTGCAGCTAATGGAAGAGATCCATTTTGCCTGTTGTGCTAGCCAGCCTCCAGGACAGCCCCAGAGACCCCTCATTCTTGGTATTCACACCTTTGTAGTTTCTTCCCACACCATACCAGCAGGACATGTAATGAACAGAATATGGTAAAAATGATGGTACATCACTTCTGATACTGGGTTAGAAGTATGCGCTCTCACTCACTCTGGAGGAATCCATGTTGTGACATGAGCAGCACCATAGAGAAGATCTCCTGGCAAAGAACTGAAGTCTCCTGACAACAGCCATGTGAGTGAGTTTCTAAGCAAATTCTCCAGTCCCAGTCAAATCACTGCAGCCCTGGACTATATCTTGACTATAATCTCATGAGGGAACTTGAACCAAATAAGCCACTTCTGGATTCCTGACCCTCAGAAAAAGTGTGAAATAATAAATGTTTACTGTTTTAGGCTGCTAAATTTGCTGTAATTTGTTATGTAGCAATAGATACCTGATAGACCTTCTTTGACCAAAAGCAGTACAATTAGAGAAGACTGCTAGATTACACTGTCATCACCCCATCTTTTCCATTCTACACACATCTCCCTTTATAGGAAAAAACAAGAAGAAATGATTGGAAAACATGTTTTTATTTCCTTAAACACGGATAAAAAAGATATATGAAGTAAGTGATGATTTCTCATTATAAACATTAAATATTTTTATTGTTTCATTTTGTATTTGTTGTATTTTTGAATGATCTGAAAACCTATAAAGATTTTATATCTATTTCTACAAATAACCAACTACTTTTCATAATTATGAAGAAATGAGCCCTTCACTTTGAATCTGTACCATAACACTAAGTAGCTGGTTTAACTCTTTCAAGGTACAGAAATTAAGCTATTAGGACATGCACATAATAAAATGTGGTACTGAGACTATAAGCTAAAAACTCATATAAATATATTTACTGTATATGTTCATGCTTCCAAAACCAAAATTTGGCTTATACTTCCAATTCATGTAATTAAAATAGGAAGAAGAAAATGATTATTCATGGTACAACAGAGATCAAATTCCTCTGTTTTAGGTCAGCTGTTAAAGTTATCAACAACTCCACATCAGAGACCATGTCTTACATTTTGCTTATTTCCCACAGAGCCTAAGAAAGAGAAAGCATCAAATAAGGACTTGCTAATTAAAACTAAAGGCTAATGTGAAGCTACAAATTTATAAAAAGACACATGTATCAGGCTAAGAAGATCACCATTAAGTCATCAAAACTGATATAAAATAATATAAAAGATACATTTCTAAATATTCAGACTAATTCTTACTTATTTTCAAGGAAAAAGCCAGGTTAAAAATACTTCAATTACTAGACTGTACCACCCTAGAATATTTTAGAAAATATAAACCTATTTCACCGATTAAAAAAAAATGAAGAAAAATTTTTTTCTGGTACTTAGATCAAATAATTGCTCTTTTCAAATTTATAATAATATGTGGATTATTTAGAAAAGCTATATCCAACATAACATAACTATATCCAACATAACATAACTAAAACATAGTTTTAGGTTGTTGTTTGTTTTACTTACAAAATATTACCTCAAATTTTTGCACTTAAGAATATGTCTAGGACAATCTTTTGTCACAAACACTTTTAAAAAGAAAGCTCACTTACCCGTATGCTCTATTATCTGGCAGGCTGCTATGGGCTCTTACTCCTGGGGGTATGACTCGGACTTCATTGATATAAACCACACATGGAAAACGTACTACATCTATATGAGAACTTTGCTTTAAAAAAAAAGAAGAAGGACAGGGACATACTGTAAGCAAAACCAAACACTTTCTCTATTCAAAATTTATTCATCTTCAATTTAATTTCTTTCAAAATGTCACAAATAATCTTAAACTCCATACCATTAAACAGCGTCTGGTGCCAGATGCTTTTCACAATCCTGAATTTCTAGGTTTTTAGAAAGGCAGTATGATACAAATATTACATGTTACTTAACACTCTCTGCTTCTGCTTTTGATTACCTTGTCATCAAACATTAATATTTCTGCAGCTACATGTATAAACATTCATACTAAAAAAGATTGTAACTACCATGTCAGTTCAGATTAGACTGCAAGACCAAATGAATTCAGGGTGGACTTTTCTGCCATTTTTGAATTTCTGAATTATAAATAAGAGACTGAGACTACAGATCTATACTTAAATCAGTTTAATTTACTAAACTTACATACAACTAATAACAAAAGATCAAGGAGAGTCATTTAGGTATTTAATAGTTGAAGTTAAGCCCTCCCTGAAATAATCTGAATCCACAAACTGTTTATCAAAATAAAAGAAATGGATAGCATGAATTATATTTAGTATACACTTACGTCTATGTATTATTTGACACAGTATCAGACAAAGATAGCTCTCGTGATCAGTAATTTAAAATGAATGTTTCACATAGTTTTTGGACTATTTTACACCAACTTTTCCTAGAAGTTCAGCCAACCTGATTACTTAGTGATCAAAATTCATGAGAAAAATGGCTCATGTTATTTGTATGTAGAAAGAATGACTCTTGAGTCTCTCTTGGAAGCTGCAAAGAATATCATGCATATCAACAGACCAAAAGATTATTCAAGTTAGTCTTTCCTAAAATGTGAGAGGATGACTTCCCAATTTTGCATTTTTTAATTTTACTTTTTAGTTTAGAGACAGAGAGCATGTGAGTGGGAGAGAGGGGCAGAAAGGGAGAGAGAAAGAATCTTAAGCAGTGTAGGGCTTGATCCCACAACCCTGGGATCATGACCTGAGCCAAAATCAAGAGTCACTCAATTGACTGAGCCCCCCAATTTTGCATTAAAAAAATTTTTTTTAATGTTTTTATTTATTTTTGAGACAGAGAGAGACAGAGCATGAGCAGGGAAGGGGCAGAGAGAGAGGGAGACACAGAATCTGAAGCAGGCTCCAGGCTCTGAGCTGTCAGCACAGAGCCCGACACGGGGCTCGAACTCACAGACTGTGAGATCATGACTGGAGCTGAAGTTGGACACTTAAGCCAGTGTGAACACCTGATCATAACTTTTTAAAAAATTATTGAGTTATTTTACATTCTTTTCAAGTTTATTTAGAGAGAGAGAGTGAGAGTGTGAGCATGAATGGGAGAGGGGCAGACAGAGAGAGAGGGAGAGAGAGAATCCTAAGCAGGCTCCATGCTAATAGCATAGAGCCTGACATGGGGCTTGATCTCACGAACTGTAAGATCATGACCTGGGCCAAAATCAAGAGTTGGATGGTTATTAACCAACTGAGCCACCCAGGTACCCCATGATCACTAACTTCTGATCAATGGGATGGGAATGGAAATGATGCAGGCAACTCCAGATCATGTCCTTAAAGGGAAGGTTCAGACTTTAGAAACTCCTTCTACTTCTTATTCCAAAATTCTGCTGCCTTTCTAGAACACAGATGTTATCAGTGAGCTACCTTGGACAAGGCAGGCAATACCCTAAGGATGGCAAAGGAAAAGGACAGAAGGAATACGGGCCCTTGACACTGTGGAACTGTCATATGAGCCCTAGAATACTTAACAACCAGATCGAGAGAAAATCCTATTTTATCAAATCCACTGTTATTTTAACTTTTGTGACATCAGCTGAACTTGTATACTTATTATTACAAATATACTATAGGTATTCTACATATACTACATAGTTTTACACAAAAGAAATTAGCATTTTGCCTCAAACTTTGGTGCTATGTTTCCTTCCTATAAGAACTTCTCTACTTACAAAGTATACTATATTGAAGATCCTTTGCTTACATATTATAAATTCTCATTAATATGTACAAAGGAAACTTAGAACAAAAGTTATTAATTGCATCCTCCTCTACCTTGCCCTCTACTGATTAATTAATAGTATCAGTTTTTAGGGTGTAATCACTGTGGACCTAAAAAAAATGAACTTAAAGTTTTATGAACAGACTTTCAAAATCCATTTTGTCTGTAAGTAGAAGAGTTTCTGTATTAGTTGCTATCCTTTTATTCAATATTTATT